>NC_051291.1:14867839-15167839 GCF_015220745.1 Sebastes umbrosus
GATAGAGCCATTTGCGTTATTGTGCCAGCCACCGTAGTTCTCCTACAGTCCTTTCAGTTGGTTGCAATCTGCAACCTCACCACTAGATGACGCCAGATCCTTCACACTGCACCTTTAAGTATTATAGCTGCTTCTAAAACCAAGATATAGTTGTTTTGCGTTTTTCAGCTGTCTTTTCTTGAATCAGTAAAGTTTAAATAATGCCTTTGCTGTTTGAAGAATTAAAACCTCCTATACGGTTGGCACTAATTCAATAAATCTCATTAACAGTTTTTAATAATAAACTTCATATAAGGTTTTGTATGTTGTTTTTTTTTAAAGGGGACCTATTATGCTTTTGTGCTTATCCCCTTTCCTTTAATTTTATATTTATATATTTTGTGCATGTAAAAGGTCTGCAAAGCCCAAAGTCCACGCCAAAGGGAGTTACTCTCCCCGAAGAAACACTGCTCCTGAACTGCCTGAAACGTCTTGTCCTGCTTTTTCCTTCTGTAACGTGGTGATGTCACCAAGTAACACATTTGCATAATACTTGCTTAGAGTAAAGGGTGAAAAGAGGTGCTGCAGCACAGCCGGTATGAGAAAAATAAATCGAAATAAGCATAATAGGTCCTCTTTAATATTGTTATTATTGTAATACATGTGAAGCGATGTGAGCGCTACAGTGATTAGAAGTATTATGCATGTATGAAATATATTAATTCTTAATGTGCTTCTGTGTGTTCGCAGATCCGGGTAGACGGCTCCTCTCGTGCTCTGCAGTATGAGACGGTACAGGCGGTGGAGAACGGACCCATCCTCCGAGACATGGCCTTCTCTTCTGACCACCACTACCTCTATGCCATGTCTGAGACCCAGGTCAGACACACACACTTACACACAAGCACACACATCAAAAGCACCCCCCTGCTGAGTCAATATCATAACCACTGGCATTTATCATTTTCTTATGTCACAGGGTACAATAACCTTTGGTGTAGCGTGGAGGATTTCATTACAGCCTGGCTGCAGGAGAGAAAGGGATTAGAGATAGACTGTTGGGTGCTAGGACCAGGTCTTTTTATAGAAACAGACTGTGAGGGGAGAGTTGGAGTGAATAAATGTGTTGAATTATAGGGAGAGAGGAGAGTGGTCTCAGTCCACTTGTGTGTGTGTGTATGTGCACATACAGATTCACACACTATCTCTTAGTACCTTTGATGACATGGAATGTGGAGCGAAATAGCAGCACTCTGTGTAATGGACACAGACACAGTGAGACTGTGAACACCTCTATCAGAGGCAAAAGCTCGCTAAAATAGCACCATGGAAAGTCCATAACACGCATGCTGTGCTCACATAAATGTGCACACACACAGGCCTGACTCACTGTGTTGGGTTTTCTCTTTATATTTGCACACAAAAAGACACACAGCTAAGAGCATTTACTTATCTTAGATTTTTATACATACAAGTTTATTTGTATAGCCACCTTTCAACAACAAGGCAATTCAAAGTGTGCCACGTAAAAAGACACACATAAGTAGGATTTTCTTTTTAATGTAAAACAACATAAAATAGAAAAGTCGGATTTAGTAGAACTGGGAGCTGGAGAAGTAGTTGAACAGTAAACACACAGACTTCTTAACATTCAGCACAAGCATTATCTTTTCATCAAGCACTGTCAAAGGGCTAATAACATAGACTGTGTATAAGAAGTGGATGTAGTCACCATGACATCCATTGGTTTGTGGACTGCCATTTTGAAGCCTCCAGTTTGGCATTTTGTCCGTCGCCATCTTGGTTTCTTGCAACCAGAAGTGACACGAGAATAAGACATTTTTAGGCCCTAAAGCATACCCTGCTTTATGGTCTATTTGACTCTAAATGGGACCATAATTTACTAAATGAACATCATGCTGTATTGAAGAAGACTTGAAACTAGCGATTGAGACCATAAACTCATGTTTACAATGTTTACTGAGGTAATAAATCAAGTGAGGAGTAGGCTCATTTTCTCATAGACTTCTAGGGCACTTCCACATTGGCTTCACTTTTCAGAACCAGCGGTAGCCCACTTTCTAGTAATCAAATCATTAAAAGCCCAATCACGCTACGATTTTAAGAATCCATGGTGAAGCTCTCTCTTTTTTAGATCAGTGTAGCCCCATTTATTGGTCATTACTGTATTAATGTGACTGTTGGAAATAATATTGCAAAAGCTCTGAGTTCAGATAATATGCATATCACCCCCCACTCCCCCCTCTCCCTCCTTTTTATCTGCTGCCACCCGTAATCACAGAAGGCCACTGCTGTTTTGTTGGCAGCGATAGCCTAGCTGCCCCTGTATATTGTCTGCAGCTTCCAGCGGATTATAGACCTCTCTGGCACCGTGAAAGTGTCAGTATTTGCTAAATGTGTAGTGCAATTTGTCTGTGCGTGAATGCGAGCACATTTCAAGAGCCCAGATTATACCGATAACACTTTAAATATCACACAGACCGCGAGAGGAAGGTGCCCTTTCAAATGCAGCTCTCATCGCCTCTCCTGAGGTCGGTCCATCTGTAGAGAGAGTAGGAAAGGAAGGAAGGGAAGGAGAGACACAAGTTATCAGAATAAGGACACTTAAGATGCTATTTTGTCATGGCATCCAATTGCATCCAATCCCTCTTTTGTCTTAATCTGTTAACCAGCAATGTGTTTCTCTTTTGGATTATAGTGCATGTAATTGGGCTTACGGGAAGATATTACAGAATAACAAATTAATTATTAGGAATACTTAATATCCATTTCTTCCCATTATGTTGGATCCCTTTTTTGTCTCGCTATTATCGCCCAACATCATGTTACAAATTTAGCATTTTTAATTTGCATGCCAATTAGCTTATATTGAAAAAAAGCAACCGTGTGAGTTTTGTTGGCCGATAGTGGTCCTGTGTGTGTGTGTTTGTGTGTGAGGCCTTTTTAGTAATAAGTCTATTAGCCTAGTTAGAGCGCTGACCTCCACTAACTGTTTAAGAGGGAACATCTGGGAATATTGCCGTACACACAAATAAAGAAAGCACTTAATGAACACAACAACTTTAACGCTGAAGGGTTTCTAGAACAAAATATGAGTGAATGAATGCAACTGATTATTCCACCAATTCATTCAGACGCTTTATAATTTTGATGTTTGTTTACGGATCAAAATGTTTATATGATATTGAAGGTACGAGGGCTGACCCGAGTGCTTCGAAGCTTCAAAGCTGCGACCGTTGCCATGGTATTCAACTTCCAAATCACTATTCAAACACTTCGTTTTTTATTTTTTTATATATATAAGTATGTAATAATAATGTATAAATCCCAAAATAGCCCATGAAATAAGGAATAATCCCATAACATTATTCATTATTCATATTAAACATGAATTATTAGTTATTCTTAGATGGATATTGCTGTTTGGTACTGTCCCGGGCACTGAAACGGGGGAGATGGAGACAGTCAGACAGAAGAACATGTACGCCACGCCACGCCACGCCACGCCACGCCACGCCACGCCACGCCACGCCACGCCACGCCGCAAAGCTTTGAATACCTTCAAATATTTCTCACCGAAGCTTCAAAGCCCCAAAAATGGTATTCGGGACAGCCCTAGACGTTACCCATATTTGATGCCTAATCAATTCCCTAATTAATGTGATCGATCCTGATATTTTTCATTGCAACACCTCTCTGTTTTCTTGAGTCAGTAGAGTTTATCAGTTCCACCTTAACTGCGATTCTTCATGCAGTCAGACAGCTGAAAAGCACCGCTTTATTACCAGCAGTGCCCGTCCTGATTTACCGTTAAACACAGCGCTGTTTCCAAGTGTCTGCAATCACTCAGGAGATGAGTGCAAATTGCTCCGTCTCAAATGTGGAGAACAACAATATTTTGGGCGTAACAGGTTTGTTCTCACAGCTTTCTCTCTGCAGCAAGTTGATTCTTGATGGCTTCCCCCGTAAAACTGTGAGCAGAATCGCTCGCTGTCATGCTGTTGCCGTGAGTCAAAACAAGCTTTATTAAATGTCAAAGAGGGTCACAGAATGTGCTGGGAATTTTTTACACTTGTAATCAACAAATAAATCACCCACATAGCAAATGTTCCCAACATACCAGGCTTTCATTTGCTATCGTTGCTGATACAGATAACTTTAAGAGTTACAATAGATGAATAGATAGATGGATTTCTTGTGTCAGCCGAGTCCAAAGGTCACGTCGTGGTCACCCGTACATGCAGGAGTTTTGAATAACCGTACCGCCTGCTGGATCAGTGCGGCGGTTTAGAATAACAGCTTGCACAAACACATACGCACATTCTAAACTCCCAGCGGTGGCAAACGCTATTAAAGCAGCCTGAGCTGGTCGATAGCAGAAGGCCACCTGCTGTTCCCGGGGCCTGGGACTCAGACACTCAGAGAGAGTGAGAGTGTGATAGATGGAACAAGAGGGAAATACAGAAAGAGGAAACACATGATAGAAAGAGAGGAGATGTGGAGGTGAGGGGGGGTCCACAACAGGAGGCTGAGAACAGAGTTAGTCGATACAGCTCCTCCCCTGCTGCTGCGGACCAAGAGACAGACCTCCTCTGGATCTGGTGTGAGTCCAGTACAGGACGGTGAGGATCACACTGTGATGTTGGAGGAGAGAGGGTGAGGAGAGGGACAGAGGAAGGACATTAAGTAAGGATAATGTAGTCAGTAAGATTGAGAATAAGAAATGTGTGCTGCATTGTGCGTTTCTTGTTTGCCGATAGGTGCTTTTGTATGTTTTCACAACCCGTTCTCACTCCCAAGTTGTCAAATACCGCTGCTTGTTGGATACCGACGCACGGCGGCACCCTTAAGCACCTGTACGCGGCGTACCGGTGTCGTGTTGAAGTCTGTTGAAGTCTGTTCCCTCGTCGAAAAGTTTCCCTCCTGTTGAAATGATAGTGTCCCCCTCGGGGGTTAGGGATAAGTGTTGGTTCAGGTTTAGGAGGGGGGAAAACACATATCGACGGGGGAAACATTATTTGACACAACACTGGGCTTTCAAGTAACTCCAATGTAAACTCACCTGTGGCGTTATTTGACGGTCAGAGCAAGTGATGTAGTATTAATAAGAGGACTACCCTCTCCTGGGACAACAACGGAAGTTTACTTTGAAATGACACTATGTAATGAGCGTATATTGACACGCTGTCCTTGGTCCGTTAAGAAATAATGCCAGAGGTCGGTGTCCGATGCCGAAAGACACCGACCAAGCGGCGCTATTTGACCAGCTGGGAGTGAGAATATGCTGCGTTTCATACTTCAAATAATTCCTACTGCATACAGCGGCTGCAGGCTTTTGAGGCTCTGCTGGAGGTGAAGTTGAACTACACATTCGAGGTGTATATGGACTACATGTGGAGACCATAATAACTGATCGATGGACTTGAGTTGCTCATATTTCTGATCCCAGCAGTTGATAGTGAAAACAATCTGAGAAAAAGGCTTCGCAATCTTCTCCTTTTCATTAACGCCAAACAAATGCAAACCTCGTCCTCGCTGCAATCATCGCTCTCTATCACGAAGTGAATTAAAGAAAGTAAACATGATTACTTTGGCTATATAATGATCTCACGGCTCAGTCATTTTTGTCTTTATCAGTAGACAAATTTGTATTTCGTGATCTAGTTAGCAGCCTTTTCTTTTTTAAGTGCAAACTTTAGTATCGTCAATTCCCATCTCCAAATATAAGAACGTGATTACTTTTGGTCTATAAGGACTTAACGTCTGATAATGTATGACACATCAATCTTGTGTTATGTTAGCGCGACGATAATGAACTATACATAAATTACAATGTGGCGACAGGAACACCTTGATAGAGAAGTATAAAGCCAGCTTCAGGCAGGAGCTTCATGCTGAGAGTCACACTGTAGCCTGCTTGTCTTTGTCACATTATACACTCATTAGAGAAGAAAGCTGCACATACCCATGCAGCAGCCTGTACTGCATAAAATGCTCTTGTTGTATTTTTTTTCCTCATCTTTCATTTAATTTCTCCTCCATCCTCGCAATCTCTTTTTTCTTTCTTGCGACTGTCCTCTTTGTTAGATTTGTTTTTCTTTGAGGATTATAGATTTTTGCTCCTACAACCCCTATTCATTTTCTAAGGGGATTTGTAAAGCGAATGAGGATTCAGCCTTTTGTGTTCCTTGTTCCTCCTTTCTCTCCATCTTTATTCCATTTCTAACCCTCTCTCGCTCCCCTTTGTCATTTCTACCACACGCCATCCCCCCAATCCTCCATTTTTTCGCCAATCCTTATAGCCGAGTAATCTGTCATCCCTACTCTCTCATTAATCCAGTGATTGGCTGTCCTCTAATTGGATCTCACTCTCACTCACACACACTCACACACACACACACGAGTCATCTTATTAGTGGGTTAAATAGATGTTCCGGTATAAAGAGGACAGTCAGATTATAGAACGGGCCGTGATTATGGATGTTCGGGTTGGTGTTTGAGTGACAGGGGCAGGTCAGTCCCACTGTTAATATGAGCTGCTGCTGTTCCTCACTACCATGTTACTATCCTGTTAACACTGGTTCATCTGTCAGCCACAATGAGGACATCTGGGTAGACTGAATGAGGCGGTGTCGGTGGAGGTCGGGGGATCATTGCACCGTTAGTTCAGTATGTAAATTAAGAGCACAAATCACACACTAACAAAGTGTTCTTTTTTAATAGGAGCTATAAACCTATTGTATAGAAGAAGAAAAAAAAAACATCCCCTGAAGTGATGAACAGTTATTGAAGTCAACAGTGGAATGGGAAGTGAGCTCAAAGGTTACTGCATGAGGTGAATATGACTTGCTTATGGTACCGGTTTAGTGTCCAGGTTCATCCTTGTCTGTGGGGACTTGGGAACCGGAGGGTCGGCGGTTGAAGTCACTGGTTCAAGTCACCAATTCAAATCTCCAGTATGGATTGTTGGTACTGTCGGTGTGCACTTGAGCAAGGCACAGAACCCCCAACTCCTAGGTCCTGTTTGTGTATTTATTGAGTGAAAAAAAAAAAAATTCCCTTTGCGGGATTAATAAAGTATACCTTTTTCTTCTTTAACAAATTAATATTTCCATTCCATAATAGCAAACATCAGTATAAAAAAGACCTTAATTTATTGATTAAAGATTAAAAAACACAAGATGCAGTTATCTTTCAATTTGTATCACTATTGTGTAACCAAGATTAAGATGCCACAATAATGCATCATTATTTCATCTGTTACTTAAAGGTACAGTTTGTAGGATTTGGCGGCATCTAGCGACGCGGCTGCAGATTGCAACCGACTGAATACCCCTCCGCTCACTCCTCCCTTTCCAAGACTGCGGTAACGAGAGTCGCCGAGTGCAAAACCATGGTAACGCCGTTCGCCTCGCTCAGAGGCCATCCTTACCATAATAACACTACTTTAGGAGCAACGGATGTCAGACGACGACTGGCGGTACCGCGTTTTTTGCACTCTGCGGCTCACGTTACCGCAGCTTCACAAGCCTGTCAGAGAACTACGGTGGCCTTCAGGTAATGCAAAAACCTTAAAAGGCTTTCTCTAGATCCAGTGTTTGGTTTGTCCGTTCTGGGCTACTGTAGCAACATGGCGGAGCAACATAGCGGACTCCGTGAAGAAGACCCGCTCCCTATGTAGATATGAAGGGCTCATTCTAAACTAACGAAAACACAATGATTCTTAGTTTCAGGTGATTATACACTAATGAAATCATAGTTACGAATATTATATTGCTAATAGATCCCCCGAAATGTTTCACACTAGCCCTTTAACTCTTTTGAGGAAAAAGTAAACAAAAGAAATCTCCAAATGAACCAGATACATTGTATCAAGTTACATTAATCCTACAGGTTTACCATTAATGGATTTGTGGCCTTCTTTGCACTGAAATGCAGACAACCATAAAATAACATTACTAACTGTTTCTATAGTGCATGTTGCAATCTTTAATGCCACACCTTTTACACATCTGTCCGTGCAGTTAAATGGAAAATAAGCAACTTCTGTTTGGACCCGATCATGAGAAAGTCATTTGAATGAATGTGATTTTGCAAGCAGAGTACATTACTCAGCGGCTGGCAGTGCTCTGACTTGACATGAGTTCCAGGGCATTTGGGAGCAGTTCAAGTTGTTTTTGTTGCGTCTTAGTCATTCAATCCATCCTCCAACGTTCCCATAATCATACCACTATACCCTCCAGCAACCTAGCAAACATGGGAACTCAGTCAGTCAGCGGTTAGATTTTATCCAGTATGTTTTGTTTTTTCCAACATATACCAAGGTTTTTACATTCAGCGTATAAACTGTTGCTCGAAAGTGCTGCGACTGCCGCACTCACGGTGCTAAATTATTTATATTCAGCGTAGCAAATGCAGATCTGTAAGTGTGAATTATTGAAAGTGTGTACTATAGTGGGGAGAGATCGTTCAAAGTCAAATGCTCTTTTTTTCTGTTTTGAACCCCCCTGGAGGAAAATCCGACAAGCTCATTTGTGGAAGTATCGCGTCTTTGCATCTCATCAAAAGATGTTTTAATACCGACATCCTTTAATTCCTATCAGCGGGGGGAACTTTTTATACCACATCCCCTTACAGTGTGACTTCCTCACCCCTTCCAGTGCGTGGCTGCGAGTTATGAAGGTGTTTAGATGTGCTTGTTATGCTGTGTGTCCCAGTTTAGCTGCAGGCTGCTGTGGTCTAACAAGGCGAAGTGAACAGAGCTGATGTGTTGCACTCGTCGCTGCCTGACACACTTCGGAAAAATGTCAACGAAGTGGGGCAGACGAGGTTGGAGAGAACTCCCTTCTACCTTCGTCTCCTCTCCTGCTGTTTTCTCAGAATATTTTCTGAATCTTATGTTCTCTCTTTCTCCGCTGCAGATAGCTGTGAATCTATAAGCCCCATTATGCTGTAAAACAGACAGATACTTTATAAAAATTTGTCACTCATGTGAGTCATCATCAGCTTCTTCTGGCTGCTGAAAACAGTCCAAACTGTGCACTGTGTCTGCATGACACAGGCCTTATTTTTACCCAGGCTATGCCCCAGGGCAAGATGAGGCAGCATGTGCAAAATTAGCCAGTGTGTGTGTGTGTGTGTGTGTGTGTGTGTGTGTGTGTGTCTTGCACCTGCCAATGGGAGAATAACAGACTAAATGCAAATCATGTTTGTGCGCTGAAGGGTCAGACCTAACCCCGAACTTAAAATGCACTTTACTTCGACATCCATCATGTCTTCAGCATGCTTCTAGCACTGACTGACAGTAATGGGACAACATTAGCATGATTAGGGCAAGTTGTGCTTGTATGAATTCATCGTATGCTGCAGCTTTTTTGTTTTGGTAGACATACCAAAGATGACAGATGGTAAAAATAAAGCAGAGCATGCCTCACGCAGGATATTCTAATCTGTAAACTGTTATTAGTAAACTGCCTCAAGCTTGTTTAACTGCTTTTTTGTGTACAGTTGGGGGGGGGGGCTTACCCTGTTTGGAACGGAAAGATAAGTGAGAATGATTGATTGCATCCGAGTCGTTTGTCATGCGCTGACAATCCTGACAAGCGCAATGGATGGCTTTCTCATTTGACCTCCGAGAACCTCGAATGAAAACAATATTGCACTTGCAGCCACTGGCCCGCTCTGTTAACCGAGTTTATGATATAACACCGTTGGTCGGCGGCTGACGGATTGAGCGGTGCGTCAGCTGTGACGAGGCAGCGGGTCGTTGATGTGTCCCTCGCTTCATTTGACTCCCACGTCAATCTGTCCTCCATTCCAGCTGGAGAGGAGAGAGGTGGGACATAAGAGGACAGGAAAGAGAGAGAGAGAGAGAGAGAGCGAGAGAGAGAGAGAAGTAAATGAATGAACGACAGAATGATAGAGAAGAGAATAAGAGACAGACCAGAAATTGAGTCTCTCTCTTTCCCCGTTGCTGATAGATGATTTCCCTTTATCACGTTTAATGATTTTCGCTGATTCACTCGCAGTCATCTGCATAACTTGACGATATTTAACTGGAGACGCTGTCTTAAGCGGCAATTTATCTTTGACACATGCACGCAGTGGTGGAAGAAGTGCTCTGATATTCTACTTAAGTGAAAGTACTAATGCCACAATGTAGAAATACTCTGTCATAAGTAAAAGTCCTGCATTCAAAATCTTACTTAAGTTAAAGTATAAAAGTACTAGCATCAAAATATACTTAAAGTACCAAAAGTAAAAGTACTCATTATGCAGAATTGCTCATTTCCGAATCATATGTTATATTATTGGATAATAATAACTCATAGATTAATGTGTTCATCACTTTAATGTTACGGCTGGTAAAGTTGGAGCTCATTTTAATTTATATAGATTTTATAAATCTTACTTCTAGGGCTGTCAATCGATTAAAATAGTTAATCATTATTAATTGCAAATTCTTTATCTGTTCAAAATGTACCTTAAAGGGAGATTTGTCAAGTATTTAATACTCTTATCCACATGGGAGTGGGCAAATATGCTTGCTTTATGCAAATGTATGTATATATTTATTATTGGAAGTCAATTAACAACACAAAACAATGACAGATATTGTCCAGAAACCCTCACAGGTACTGCATTTAGCGTAAAAAATATGCTCAAATTATAACATGGCAAACTGCAGCCCAACAGGCAACAACAGCTGTCAGTGTGTCAGTGTGCTGACTTGACTATGACTTGCCCAGACTGCATGTGATTATCATAAAGTAGGCATGTCTGTAAAGGGGAGACTCGTGGATACCCATAGAACCCATTTTCATTCCCATGTCTTGAGGTCAGAGGTCAAGGGATCCCTTTGAAAATGGAACTACTCAAGTAAAGAACCTCAAAATCGTACTTAAGTACAGTACTTGAGTAAATGTACTTTCCACCATTGCATGCACACAACATTGCTAACTTACAACGCGTTATTAAAAATGACCAAATAACATGACATTACACCCATTTAACCAAATCTTTTATTAGTTTCTGCTACCAATAGGCCAATAGTAATGATGCACCGCCAGCATTGTGCCCAACTAATGAACAAAGTCACACCAGGGAAGGAGAAAAAGACGAAGCTAGCCTGAGGGGGAGAAGAGAAAAAGATAAGAGAAGTTCAGTGTGCCCTACAGGCTGTAAGGAAGGATCGGGCTATCACTTTAATTCCTCTCTCTCTGTTCATTCAGAGTGCTGGAGTTTGGCTGCAGGTGGAATCCCTGTTTAATTACAAGAGGAGGGGGCAGGAAAAGAGTAGGATAAAGAGAGGAATAGAGATGAAGCAGAGGAATTAGTTAATAATAAAAGTCTCTGCAGATTTATTAAATGATCACTTTCCCACTGCAGGTCGACTCAAAGGCCGCTGGCGTTATGTAAGGAGGAGGGGAGAGAAAAGAAGGAGAGAGGAAAGAAAAACAAAGTCTAACTTTATCATCTCCTCAGTGTAATGATGAATAAGCCTCTTCCTCCTCTCTCCCTTTGACACCCATCTTCCACAGATACAATACACTCACTTATTACACGGCTTTGTTGAATACTCGATTCTAATTGGTCAATCACGGCGTTCTACGGTCTGTTATTTCTTTATAGCAGACCGTTGGTGTGTATAACAGACCACTGCTATGCATAACAGACCGTTGCTATGCATAACAGATCGTTGCTATGTATAATAGACCGTTGCTATGTATAACAGACTGTCGCTATACATAACAGAGTGTCGCTATGTATAACAGACCGTTGCTATGCATAACAGACCGTTGCTTTGTATAACAGACCGTTGTTTTGGGAGCCGTTCTGATGTCGGACTCCAGAGGACCATTTTTGTGTCAAATTATTGTTTTCTTAAGTACGTAGCCGTGTAATAAGTGGGATAATGTACAGCTAACGGGTCATTGTTGTGAAATAAACCCCTTCGAGGACCCCGGCGCAAAGCGGAGCATTATTTAACCTCGTTGTCGACATGATAGTATGACATGGTTGGTACCATTGGATTCTTTAGGTTTTTCTAGTTTGATATTATACCAGTATCTTCACTCTAGCTTTAAAACTGAGCCCGCTACAACCTAAAAATCACAAGTTGCGTTAATGCGTTAAAGAAATTAGTGCTGTTAAAACAAATTTATAATCGATTTAACTTTGACAGCCCTATACTTTATATGCTGCTGGGTAGCTTGTGATTTCCCCCCCAAATGATCAATAAAGTCATATTGATATAAGGATATCATAATTTAGCAGTTGATTATATTTTGTATAATTGAATCTAGAAAGCTAAACTAAAGTCATCAAATAAATGTATTATTGTATAAGTGTATATATTGTAATATTTACTTCAGAGATGTGGTGGAGTATTAAATAGCAGAAAATGGAAAGTACCTCAAAATTGTACTTGAGTACAGTACTTGAGTAAATGTTCTTGTCTGGGTTTATTTCACAACAATGACCGGCTCGCTGTACATTATATATATATATATATTTAATTTGAGGCCATTATGCCCCCACAGTAAATGATCAAGTACGTCTTCATCTCTCTCCCCACACATTAAGGCATCAAGTACTTCTGTGATCTTGGCCTCTTTTTTTTTTTTTTTTTTTAAAGCGCGATTATATTCAGCGGCTTCCATCTCTCCCTATTGTGAAAAGGAGGGAGAGTGCAGGGTGTAATGGCTGTCATTTGCTCACCTGAAACAGGAGGGAATTATAAATGCCACGCACCCCGTCCTTTGTATTTATCCCCGCTGATATGATAGCCCAGCCATAGTGAGGAGACAGTGAGCCGTAATGGTTTGCCTCTCTGGGCAAAGCCCGCGAAGAAGATTGCATGAAATGAATGTGATATCGAGATGAGAGAGACAAGGGGCGCATTGGGTCGTTTAGCCACCAAATCCCTCATTTTTTTTGATAAAAGAGGGGACAAAAGTGTTGCCTGTTTGAGTGTGTGTGTGTGTGTGTGTGTGTGTGTGTGTGTGCGCCAGATAGAGGCTTTGGAGAGATGATGAATGTATGATCTAACACACCTCAGAGCGTCTGAGTGACAGAGAAAGACAGACAGACAGAGGGAGAATGAATGATATCAGGATCCGCGCTCTGGAACGGAGGATTCACATTGGCACCCATCGCTTCTGCCGGGCTCTCTGTTTGTCTTTGTGTGTGTGTGTGTGTGTGTGTGTGTGTGTGTGTGTGTGTTTTATCTGTTGAGAAAACCATTTCCCCCCCAGATGCAGGCATCTGAGGCCTCGATAGGCATCAGGAGGTCCCCTCTTACATTCTACAAAAGTCTAAATCCGTGTGTTTTTGTGGGCGGTGTGTGTGTGGTTGTGTGTGTTGGCGTATCTGCCACCGATGAAGTGTTAAATTATAAAGCGTTCAGATATGGCGGCATTGTTTGCTACAGTTCTGTGTGGGTGCTTAGCTTTTATGGCAGATCACGAGGTGACAAACCACTCGATGCGGTGACATGGCGACGTAGATTACATAAACGCGAAACACACACTGTGAGATTGTTGTTTCATACACTCTCATGATAAGGCTTTGGCAGCTGAAATCCCATCTATAGGCTAACACAATGGCCTCTCTCCTCAGCGACTACAGGGTTATTTAGCCGGCAGTGGGCTGATCTTAGGAGGAGGCTTGGCGGAGAGTGACAGGAAGGGAATCTACCACGCGAGATGCAACGAGGATCAGTGTTGAGTTCGATGCACACACACGCACACACACACTATCTCTCCGATTCCATCTCAAACTCATTCCCTTTATCTACCTAATGCAAATACGCCTCTACACAGTAGGGAGGGCAAAACATACCAGACATTTCTTTTTCTTTCTTCCCCCAAAGCACACACACGCGCTTAACACACATTGTTTTTAATCTGTACTAGCATGCAGGATTCCTCTTGACTTTGACAAGGAGATACGCCCCCTCTGAATTCATTCAGCTGTGTGTGAATGTGTGTGTGTGTGTGTGTGTGTGTGTGTGTGTGTGTGTGTGCACATGTCTGCCTGAGTATACTATTTATAGTAGAGATACAGAGAAGAGACATAAATGTAGAGAGCGAGAGAGAATGATGTAGTGGTGCGTCGCGTCAGTGTCTGACTTCAGTGATAGTATAGTCTTTGTGGTTCACATGCATCTGTGTGCACACATGTTGAAATATGACTTCCATCGCAAGCGTGTGCACAATTGTAGTATTGAGTGTGTGTTTTTATTTGAGAGAGAGAGAGAGAGAGAGAGAGAGAGAGAGAGAGAGAGGCTGTCAGGCAGAGATGTGCAGTGTGATAGTCCAACAGAGAGAACTGCCGTCGGTGGCGGGCTGTGTGCGCTGAAGAGATTCCACTACGCATTTTTCTGATCTCTTGCTGCATTCAGTCATGCCCTACATTGGATGGTTTAATTATGGTCCTTTTCATACCCTCAAATATGGAATTTAGTCAGTAAAATGTGCTGCGAAGAGGTGTATAATTGCATCGCTTATATCCGGAGGAGGTATGAAGATCCAGAAGAATTTGTCCTCAGCACCTAGTGGAGGTGGTGCACTGTGATTTGAAAATTATCTAGATGACATCAGTGCCAACCTCCGGGTCTGAGAAGTGAAGCCAATGCGGAAGTGCGTTACATCTGCATTCTTTCTAATATCCAGCAGGGGGTGACTCCTCTGGTTGCAAAAAGAAGTCTGATTGTATAGAAGTCTATGAGAAAATGAGCCTACTTCTCACTTGATGTATTACCTCAGTAAACATTGTAAACATGAGTTTATGGTCTCAATCGCAAGTTTCAAGTCTTCTTCAATACAGCATGATGTTCGTTTAGTAAATTATGCCTCCCATTTAGAGTCAAATAGACCATAAAGCAGGGAATGCTTTAGGGCATGGCTACATTGTGATTGACAGGTCGTTACCACGGCGTTGTCTGTTGTTTTTGTCTTACAACTTTAACCCTTTGACAGTGTGTTTTCAGTTCATGAAATGAATTTTTGGTCACCTAAAAATGTCTTATTCAGCGTTCGGTTGTACTTAGCTCCACCCTCTTGTGTCACTCTGGTTGCAAAAAAACAAGATGGCGACGGCCAAAATGCAGAACTGAAGGCTTCAAAACAGCAGTCCACAAACCAATGGGTGGCGTCACAGTGATTACGTCCACTTCTTCTATACAGTCTATGATCAGTGCCCATCATCACCACCATAGTGTCTTTCCCTAGCAAGCTGCACAGGTGTTGATTGCATGTTCTGACCTCTGCCCTAAAGTACTGCATGTATATAAATATATAATTCTTTATACTACAAAAGTACAGTTATTTTCAAAGCTACTTTTGTCCAATTCAATGGTCAAAGGGGGATAAATGGATGTGCGATAATCAGCTTGTAAATGCTTGTCCTTTGTCTGATGTTCTACTAAGCAGAACTATGGCCAGTGGCTGTTTAACTGTACAGTATACTGTACATGTATTATTATTCTTACATAGTGGTAATATAACCATCTAGTATCTTTCTGTTTAAGTTGGATTTGTTAATCCTGATTCAACACCTTTTTTTTCAAGTATTATGAGGAAACATATGTTCAACATCACTGTACCTACAGTAGGAATGTGACAGAAAAAGGCAAAATACTTCATCTAAAACTTGTATTTCGAGACTGAAATCCCAGTTAGTGTGCAGGCACACAAACACAAACAAACACACACAGCTTTACCCTCATAATAACCCAATACCCGTCCCGCGTTGATGATGTCGTCTCTCTTTCCCTGGCTGTCATCGGTGAGCAGCGTGAGTGACAGCGGTCATCCGCCAATGACGGCTCATTAATCAAAAGTGCCATGCCGTTACCATGGTGACTAGAGGAGGGGACGGCTGAGCTCTGCCTCGGCTTTGCCCCTTGCGCCCGGCCACTCAAGGCCCATGCCAATCAGTGCCAGTCAACGCCAGTCTGAATTGGCAGGGCTATATATCATAATAGATGGACTGCTCTCCCAAGTGGCCCAGCTCTACATATGGAGCCAGTGGGGAAAGATGGGAGCTGTCAAGTAGTTGCATTTTAATGAAAATTAGTGCTTGTACAAATACTTTATATTCTCACTTTACATATTAGTTTGTTAGTTTTTTTTTTTTTGCTGTTAATGTGTATTTGGCTTTAGATGGTTAGATTTTGTTATTACAAAATAGAGGAACATTTGGATTCTGCCATCACTAATAGACAATTTACTGCAATCTTAAACATTAATGGTAATAATGTGGGTTTAGTCTGAGTCATTCAGGATGCAAACAATAATGCAGATATGTATTTCTATCACTGTTCACGTACTTTGACCATACAGTATCTAGGGGTGGGTATCAGCAAAGGCCCCACTATACGATATTATCAAGATTACCACTTTTTCATTGCCAAAATTTTGAAACTTTGGAGCGTTAGTTAATGTTCTTCCCGACAAAGCTACATGACATGGTTGGTACCAATCAATTGGTTAGGTTTTCTAGTTTCATATGATACCAGTCTCTTCACTCTAGCTTGAAGACTGAGCTCGCTACAACCTCTGAAAGGCAGAATAGCGGCCGTCGGATTGTTAAGAGGTTAATAGTTTATATAATAAAAGATCGTTACTTGACGTCCGTTTATCGATTTTTTGTGTTTTTTGTATGATTTTTTATTGATTTCTTTCTCCCCTGATTGCAACAAGTTCATGTCTATTCTGTAGAGGTTGTCTGAAGTACTCTGCTCTATTTTTAGTAGACGCTTAAGGAAGCACAAAAAATGGATTATCCCATGATTCATACTCTCTGTACACTTTTATATCCACTCTTTTTTTTTGAGGTTTTGTGTCACCTGTAAGCCATTACTGGCATCCGTACATGGAATAGAAATTCATTATGCTTGTCTAACCAGAGGAGGGTTTTGTAAGTTGGCAAGTAATTGAAAATAGTGTTTTGATGCCCTTAATCCATTTATTCATCATCATAGGTTCATCCTTTTTCTCTTACTCTCTCTCTCTCAAACACACATAGCTTGTCTTCACTTTGTTCATCAATACAAAAATGTAAATTGTGAATGACTCTCTCATTGTATGTTTCTCTGCAGCTGTCGAGGGTGCCGGTGGAGGCCTGCGGTCAGTACTCAACCTGCGGTAAATGTCTCGGGTCTGGAGACCCCCACTGTGGCTGGTGTGTCCTGCACAACATGTGAGTACTACGAGAGCTGGCATAGATGTACACACACACACACACACACCTATAGAAACTCCCGTACATCTGTGGTTTTCTTCATTCTTTAGGCACACAAACGCTATTTTCCCACTACCCCATTCATCCACAGAGCCTCAAACATACTACCCAGACAGTCTGGGGGGTGCTGCTGTGTTTGGGTTGTTAGCCTCCCCTACCTCCATGACGCCTGGGCCCGTGCCCAGCACTCCATCCCTCGCAGCCCTCGAGCATTCAGGGACTCCTCCAGCCAACCCAGGCCAAGTCTCGGATTGCTTTCCTGGGGCTCGGCCTCGTGCCAGCGGCCCCCTTAGATCCATTACCAAACCTACCCACTGGCATTGTTTACCAGCCCTGAAACCAGAGCCTGGTGAGAGCACAGACACTGGTGGGGCACTGCCAGGCTTCTAATGGGCACCGTTTCAAACTTCAGGGGTTGACACGAGGAGAGTGATAGCTTCTGTTATTGTAACTGAACTGGAAACTGTTGAATGAGATCTGCATTTATTTTGCTTTACCTTTAAGCTTGTCATTCTCTCTCTCTCTCTCTCTCTCTCTCTCTCACACATGCACACAGACACACACACACACACACACCAATTCACAGAGCTGCTGTCAAACCCTCCTCCCTTAAGATTGGAGTTGGAGATAGTGGTTGCTGGGGGCAGGGAGATTTCCCACTCCACTGTAAATTGAAAATTGGTTTCTTGTGTTGGTGCTAGCCCTTGGGTAGAGTGTGTGTGTATGAGTGTGTGTGTGTGTGTGTGTGTGAGGCCGAGTACATTTAGCACCTTCATCCCTGCTGGCACTGAGGAGACATGGCGAGGGCAGAGAATCGGTGTTAGTGTGAAGGGGAGCATACTCACTGAAACCCAGAAAGGTTTGAAGGATAGATTGAGAGAGGTAGAGAATAGACTAGTAAATTCTAGGGCTGGGACGATATACCTATATCCCGATTTGATACTATCATCATACTAGGGTGCCGATTCGATATGTATTGCGTTTTTAAGTATTGCGATTCCATATTGTGATTTTTGTTAGCTTTTTTAACACTAGACCATGGGAAAAAGTTGAATCATACTCTTTAAGGGACTTTTACTTATGGAAAATATCTAGATTACTACAGTAAAAATGTTTGATTTTCAGCAAGTATGTAGTCAGAGATGTCCTAAAGTCAAATATATCAGTCATTGTCAGGCATTATTTATTTATTTATTTTCCCAGCAACCCAAAAATCAAAGAATGAAGACATTTCCCTCACAAATTAATAGTATTTTCTTTTAGATTTATATGGTACATTTAATGTTTTAAACTACTGGTGAATATAATTAATTAATCTTATTTCCATATATGTATTTTGTATATACAGTTCCCTTTGTTAACACCTTATTTTGAAAACCAGGTGAACCAGCAAAGTCCGCCTCTAGCTCTCCTGTCAGCTCCGTTCTCTTTCTACATCCATGGTCAGCTCCATCAGGGTCAGCGTATGGGTGCTCTACAGTTGTAGTGTCGGCCGTTTTGACCACGGAGATGCGAGTGACGGCCTGCTTGACCGCACGTAACCGCAATACAATAACGTTTCCTGTCCATGACAGAGTTAGCAAGCAGCTTTAGCCGTAATGTCTAACTCTGCTTTCCTGGCAATGTGTGAAACCCAAAGTGTTTCCATACTTTACTGCATTTGTAGAAGATAGAGATTATCAGGCTGATCATCCTGGATGCAAACGTCTTAGAGAGAAGAGCTGTGAAAGAGGGGCGAGAAATGTGATAAATTGACTGAAAAGGGTGAAAAAGAGTAAGTTTGTGTGCAGCAGAGTGGAGGAGGGAGAAGCGGAGGATGAATGTGCTTGAGGTCTCCAGGGTAGAAAGTGCATTAGCAGACAGAGGACACACTCTGATGGGTTATGGGTCACCAACCAGAGGTGAGAGAGGCAGTCACACATGCAGCCATGCATGAATGCGTAATGCTTCAGTCCAGATTTTTCACGATTTCTTGTATTGAACCCCTTCTCTAAACACTTAACCAAACATTAATCTACCATAGAGTGTATTCTAGCAGATCATTTCATTTAAAGATAATTTGTCAGGATCAATGTAAACAACAAATTAAGAGCCATCAGTGAGCAGCCACTGTGCACATATTTGCCACTTGGAATGTGTTTGCAATTTAAATCAAATCTTGAGTGTGTGCACTTGTTTCTGTGTGTGTGTGCAAACCCATTACCACCCTGGACATCCTCCCAGTCAGAGCAAATGGGTGGCCACAGATTGGCCTGTCACACTGATAGAATCGGCTCACCTCAGCTCACCTCCTCTCTTCGCTCACATATACACACAACGGAGGACACAGACACCTTTCTTGCTGGAGAATTAGACGCCGAAACGAGAATAGTGCCCAGAGAGAGAGAGAGAGAGAGAGAGAGAGAAAATAACCAAAATTACGCTTTAATCGATCTCAGGTGTCGAGGTGTTTGACCATCACAAGGGCAGAAAGGGAGATCACAGGTGTGTTTTGTGTATATGTGTGTGAGGTTGTGAGTGTGTCTCTTTCACCCTTCTAGCACACAGACAGACAAACGTAAAATGCACAACCCAGTGTGATCGATCGACCGCAGGTTTACCTTTCCCAAAGTCCCCCCCTCCTCATCGCTCTTTATCCCCCAGCCTGTGAGGTCTTGATGTAACTGAAGCCCCCCTGAGCGCCTCCTCTGCCACAGGGCAGACAGGACTCTATGCTCCTGCTATAATCACTCCTGTTTACCTGCTCTGTCAGTCTCTGTTATATTAACCGCTGTTAATCTTTGGCACCTGCGTACCATATTTGTTTGTTAGCTCCATTTACTTATATTTACATTACATTTTTGGCTATTTAACCTTTTTTGATAATTGATTAATCGGTTTGAGTCATTTTTTTAAGAAAAAAAAAAGTCAAAATTATCCAATTCCAGCCTCTTAAATGTGAATATCTTCTGGTTTCTTTACTTCTCTATGAGAAGTAAAGAATAATATTATATTGCATTAATATTATATTCCATTTCTAATGAATGCTGGATGTGCACTGGTTGTTGCAAGTCACACACAAATGCAAATATATGTGTAGATACATATATACGCACACACACACACATACCGTATTCTGCGTAAACATGTCACTTCTTCCCTACAGGTCAGTTTTGTTTGGTCTCTTGAGGGTGATTATAAAATAATTAGCTGTCTGGAGACCAATAAAAACATATCCTGAGATAACAGGGCTTTGAAATTGATGCTTTTATGGTCCCCAAGTAAATGGCTCAGATATACTGTGTATATACGTCTCTCCATTCCATCCCTATACCCCCTTTATTTAATGACAGTCATGGGAAGTCAGTAGTGGTGCAAGACCATAAACAGGCCTCACTCACAGCCTGGTAGAGTACATCCTGCAAACATCCAACGAGAACAAGGTCCACACAGACACATGGCCAAAAATACAAAAGAAAGCAGCTTCAGTACATTGTCCAGAAAGTATTTTTAGATTTCCCTTTTGTCATCAATCTCTACTTTTATCACTGCAATCAATCGTCTATTAGTGTCAAACATTCAGAATACTGGTCACAATACTGGTAAAAGTGTTGCAGTTTACAATTTAAAGTCCCAATGAAATGAAAAATACATTTTCCCAGTTTTAATCTTGTGTTTGATGACTCATCCTGCACTCGGGGGCGGTTACAAAAATTCATCCGATCAAATGAGACTTGAGGCGACTAGCTAGCCAATCGTTTGTGGATCGAATCAATATACGTTCTTTGATCGAAGTAGCTAACAGAACAACATGGAGAGAAACAGGAAGAGATGTGTTTTTGGATATCACGTGGCAGAAATGCTGTTTTCATTTCCAAAACAATGTGGCTGAGGTCTAATTCCTTAAAGGGGGACTTTACAGATTTTCAACCGACTCTGCAGCGCGGCAGTACATGCAATGAGCGTCCGCCGGATGACGACACAAAACGACCAGTGGAGTTTTTCCAGCGGGTAAGCGGGGGGGCTCTAGGTGCCATTCATCTACATGTACTGCCGGCGCTGCAGTACCGTTACCACATAGCTGGTTTCCCTTTCATCTCTCCCTCGTCCTCTACCTGATCTAACAACAGGTGAGGGAGGTGTGTGTGTGTGGAGCCAACAGTCCTCTGCTCTGTAGCTCTTAGCTACGTATCGAGCTAAACTCTAAGCCCGCCCACTTTTTAGCAGCCCAATAAAATGAAGAATGATTTGATTTAATTTACTCTTGTAACTATACACTACTCAAATATTCTGTTTCACTGAGAGATACGTCACAGTACAGCAGTCAGAGAAGCTCTAACTTCCATTTCATGGGGACTTTAAATGTGCTGAAGGATAAAGAAACTTGAGGAAAGGAAGTGCTCTCTTGTGAGGTAGATAGGGTGACTGTGAATTTACAATGCATTAAGTCTGTCCTTGGTGAGTAGGTTTGACACACGCATACACACAAACAGGCACACACACATATGTGACCCAAAGTCCTTCTCTCCAGGCATAACAAATGCAACGCACCGAGTGCGAGCTGAACTATTTGATATTCGGAGGACAGCAATATTCGTCTCTTCTCACCTCCACTTGAGTATCTTGGCAGGATAAAAATTTTTTTTATATATTGCTCCAAGAAGTGACTCAAATAAAATATCACTGAACCAAGAAGATCACTCAAAATATATCACTTTTGTGTTAATTACTCACTACTCGTAGGCTGATATGCTAGACATTCAAATTTGTACTCATTTTATGGACATGAGAGCCTCTTAAAGTGGGAGTAGTTGAATAACAGCTAAGCAACAAGGATTGTACAACTTCCAAGACCCCGATATTCATTTGTACGATGAGTGCATTCTGAACATTTGTATTTTCAAAACAGCAATGCTTAATAAACCACCAGCGCACGCAATCCTTTCACGCTTTGCCTCCGGTTCTGTGATTGACCACGAGTCTTGCTCAGTCGAGGCTTGAATTGATTAACCTGACATCCCAGAATGTAGCCAAAGGGAAAACCAATGAATGAGCGCCCGTAAATAAATGACAGCATTTTTTAATGCCGGAAGCCCACAGGGTCACTCTGCAGTGCTGTGGAAGAGAAATGGGTCACAAATCATAATGGAGTATACTTTAGTTCATATTCAGTTCAATGCTATCTGGTGGAAAAGCTTTTCCCCCGGCCTGGCCAAGGTTAAAGGTATTTCTACAAAGAGTAAAAATGTGAAAACAGGCACCCTGCCGAGTACACTCACTGCAGACCAAAGGCTTAGACAATGCATCTTTAATAACATATAGCAAAACAAAAAGGGCCAAAACACAAGGAACTCTTCGAATTCACACTCGCTCTCCCATACTTACTGTGTGGCTGGAAGGAGAGGGTGTTGAGTGGAAGGATAGCATGCAGTTCATCTTCAAAGTGTTCTTCCAGATAGTTTGTTGTTCCCAATCAACCTTGAAATCACCTCACTGGTCTGAGAGCAAACACAATTGCGAGCACTCTCTCTCTCTCTCTCTCTCACACACTCACACAAACACACACTCTCTCTCTCTCTCCCTATCAGCATTGCCTTTATTTACTCTATAGATCGGTGAGAGGAGCTGTTAGAGAGAACACCAGGGGAAGAGGAGAAAGGCAATCAATAGTACAGGGGAGGAAATCAACAGGAGTGGGTAGTGCTGCTGTGTATGTGTGTGTGTGTGGTTGTGTCTCTGATAGCAGTCATTGTCCTTGACAAACACTGACTATTCATTTAGAAAGGCAAATGTCTTCATTCATAGACATACGCCTTATTCATCCCATCAACTGTATATCCTATATGCCCCGTCTTATATATTCTTCTAGCCCACCAGGAGACTCTGCGTCAGATCCCCCCCCCCTGCAGTTAGCCCTGCCACTATTCAAGTAAAGCTGAAGCCTCACCTGTCAACCAAACTGTCTTGGTCCATCAAACTCGCGCTCCCTTCTGCTGAGATGCACGACTTATGCTAATGCCCGTCTAGCTCGGCAGGTGAAAGGAAAGTTTTCACTCAAATCCCCCCCTCCCACCCTATTTCATCACTCCCCTTCTATCAGCTCTTTCACCACTGACATTGGATGTCTCCGTGAGAGTCTACTATAGAGGACTCTTACAGACAATTACCTGTAAAGCCAAGTTCATGCTACACGACTTTCAAAGTCGTCAGATCGCTGTACTGTTCACACTACGCTACTCGCTGTCCTGTAATTGGAAGTTTTGACGTCGCTGTGGTTTTTAATACTAAACATGACTGACCGACGACAGGGGGTCACACACTACTAGATCTTTCACCAGGAGGAATCCCCGATGAGTAGCTCTCCAAACTTTAGTTTTGTCAAGAAAACACATGCAAGAAGTGATGCAGTAAATGATGTATACTATGCACGTAGTCATGTTTGTTGATGTGTTCACAAAATAGCCTGTTTCTACATGTGCACAAGTGCGACAACAACTTACAACACATAGCACCCACAGTTAAGGGAGTATGTAAGAAGCATAGTGTAGGCCTATGTACAGTAGAAAACATAAATATATACATTATGTTATGCACATGCATTATTTATTCTACACCCAAGTAGTTAAACAAAATGTATGGATAAAACAATTGTATTCTGCATATCCCATCATAACATCCTATTGTGGGATAAATCAACACGTTCTCATCCCAACTTGTCACATACCGCCACTTTGTCACGCCCCTTGGCGTCCCTTTATTTTCGGCATCAAAACCACTATAGTTACCCTCGGTGTCACTTTAGGATTAGTCAACAAAACCACTATAGTTAGGTTTAGGAAAGAACTAGATGACTGGGATTGAAACTACTACGTTTGTAGACTGAAAATGACACTGAAAGTTGTGAACACGGGACACGAACAAACACGATTTTAACGCGACGCACGGGACAAACAGCGGTTTCCTGGATTAAAAGCCTTGTATTTGAGGGATCCATCAACCACCTCTAAGGTGTGTGTCTTTTCGCTCTTTGAACTACGTCACCACACTCCCGGCGCACTTTCTCGGAGCGTTAACTGTTGCCGCGGATGGGTTTACACTGTAGTTAATGGAACGCTTGGTGCGTTTCATACCGGCGCTAAGGGGTGCTTTGTGTGGCTTATGGCCGTGACAAAGACTCAACGCCCTGAGGACAAGCTGGATATATGACAAGGCCTAGTAGGAGTAGTATTTGTAAATCAGTCACATAACATTATGCTAATGCCACTTTTAAGTCACTTCTCTATGATTGAAAAAACTTGACTAATTTTGCGAATACGTGTTCCATTCAGCAAAACCCTGGCATTTTGTCTATTACTGTTTTTGTTTGTTGACAGTATGACACTAGTCTGATGTTGCAAATTCCTTTTCCTGTGTGGTTTCCATCCACACTTCAACCCCACCAAGTAAGGAAGGGGCATTTCTGCAATGAGCCAATGTGCCGTAAACGTTACAGCTACATTATGGATATGTTACCTCCCCTAATGCCGCTCTGTCAGCTGTCAGTTATGTAAATGGTTAACTAAGCTGTCAACGCGCCCGTCGTGCGTGACAGCCAGACAGATTGGAAACCATATTTGGAGAAGTAGCATTGTCAAAAGGAATGTCATCTTATTTGGCATGGATGTTGAGAATATCTCACATTACTCTGTGATATCGGTGTCAATTTGGGGAAGAAGTGGTGCTAATGTTGCAATATCTTCACATTAATAATTGGTTTGACATATCTCAATCTCTGCTTTTGGCTGCGATAGGGGTAATAATTACGGAGGGCTGAAATCATTTTCTCTTTCTCACTTTTCCTCACTTATTCATTTTCTTTTTTTCCCTCCTACACTCTTCCTTTCTTCACGATCATTCAAATCACACTCCATCTCCAGCAGGCTTATCATATTTATGTGTATCTGTGCTTCCATGAATCCACTCACAGTCTGCGTATATTTGTTGATATATTATCAGTTTCATACACATTTTTGCTTGTGCATGGATGTGCACAAATGTGATCTGTATGTGTCAGGTCCCAGTTTGTTGTGTATTCCAAGCAGGGGGTAACCTCTGAGTCTGAAAAGTGAAGCCAATGTGGAAGTGCCTTAAACTTGCATTCTTTCTAACAGCCAGCAGGGGGCGACTCCTCTGGTTGCAAAAAGAAGTCTGATTGTATAGAAGTCTATGAGAAAATGAGCCTACTTCTCACTTGATTTATTACCTCAGTAAACATTGTAAACATGAGTTTATGGTCTCAATTGTTCAAGTCTTCTTCAATACAGCATGATGTTCATTAAGTACGTTATGGTCTCATTTAGAGTCAAGCAGGGTATGCTTTTTAGGGCATGGCTACCTTGTGATTGACAGGTCACTACCACGGCGTTGTCCGCGTTTTCTTCTTATAACTTTAACCCTTTCACAGTGTGTTTTCAGTTCATGACAGCTAATTGTTAAATTTTTGTCGCCTGAAAATGTCTTATTCAGCGTTCGGTTGTAGCTCAACCCTCTCGTGTCACTTCTGGTTGCAAAAAAACAAGATAGCGACGGCCAAAAACCAGAATGGTGATGGCCAAAAACCAAAATGGCAACAGCCAAATACCAAGATGGTGATGGCCAAAACATCGAACTCGAGGCTTGAAAACGGCAGTCCCCAAACCAGTGGGTGACATCATGGCGACTACTTCCACTTCTTATATACAGTCTATGCTTCAGAGGCGTGTTTGCCAATAAACAGCATCACTCTCCTACTCCCTCTACCTCCTTTCCTCTCCTCCTCCAAACACTCATAAACATCGATCCTTCCTGAAGTGGAATGGGGACTGTAAAGCCGTCTGTGCCAGTGGCCACAAGCAAATGCCTTCTCCTAGTTCATTAGAGAAGGTCTCTCTATACAATCAGTAGTGAACTTCGAGAGGTAAACTTTGATAGAGAGAGGAGAATCAGTGGACTCAGACAACCACTGCCTTCTGAAAAATGTTATGAGTTTCAATCTTGCTGATAGCCTGTAGAGTCACATTTCACACGCCTGCTTCTTACATTTAACTTTGGAGTAAACACACAAAATGAAGAGGGAAGATAAATTGAAAATGAAGTTGCATTCCGGAGTCACACAATCGTGTCTTGATGAATGGTGGTCAGACACATGTACAAGCTTATTAGGATGACACAAAAATGTTCAAGAAGTCATAAGTAAACACACAAAATGGCTGGTAAAACTTGCAAGTCATGCCACAAAGCTTCTTGTCTTCTTAATCCTTTGTTTTCCCAAGACATCTTTTGGTGCTGTCAAACGAATAACCTTTTCGGAGGGAAAAGCTAATTGGCAGATCCATTGAATGTTTTCTCTCCTCTCTCTCTCTCACACATTAATTCTGCACCGCTGCTACCTGTCGCTGTGTTCACAGTCATCCGTTACCTCAGTGAGCTCATGTGGTATGCCACTATAATGCTAATTAAACTGCAGTGGCGCAATTAGCATGTTACCAGGGACTCGTGTTTGGTTGTGGCGACCACTAGGCTTCCCCTGGAGATAGCCGTAAGTGCTGGGAAACATATTGTTGGCATAGACAGGGGTTGTTTACACCAAAATAAAGTTTTTCCCCTAATTTGAGTCAGATCTAGCATCCGGCCAGACACATTGGCTGTGAGCTCATATCGGAGGCCAAGCTGAATGGAAATGTCACCTATGATTAAAATGAGATTTTTGCTGAAAAGACCGGCAATGAGAAAAGCTACAAATATCTGAAATAATATCTAAAGGCTAACTTATTTGTGATAGACAAACTTTTGATAAAAAATAATTGCCTTTTGGAAAAGGCAAGAGTTTTTCCCTCTCGTGTCTGAGTCAAGACGCACGAATAAGGAAAAAGTAAAGAGTTATCCACTCTTTTTGAGGACAAGAAAATATAAACAGAAGATAATTACAGAAGCTTTCTGGTCAATGAAAAAACATTAGAGGACTGAGAACATATTTTTATTGTGTTATCATCCATAACTTGATCTATAATATCAGTATCTTGATAAACTGTATATATCAGCGCGTCCAGTCCATAGACTGTTTATAAGAAGTGGACGTAGTCACAGTGACATCACTCATTGGGTTATATGGACAGCCGTTTTGAAGCCTTGAGTTTGGCATTTTTGTGGTCACCATCTTGGTATTTTGCAACCAGAAGTGACACCAGATGGTGGAGCTATAAGTACAACCAAACACTGAACAAGACATTTGTATGCGACCAAAATGTTACAATTAACTTTCATGAAGTGAAAACACACTGTGAAAGTGTTGAAGTTGTAAGACGAAAACACGGACAACTCCCAGACCGGACAACGCCGTGGTAGCGACCTGTCAGTCACAACGTAGCCACGCCCTAAAGCATACCCTGCTTTATGGTCTATTTGACTCTAAATGGGACCATAATTTACCAAATGAACATCATACTGTATTGAAGAAGACTTGAAACAAGCGATTGAGACCATAAACTCATGTTTACAATGTTTACTGAGGTAATAAATCAAGTGAGAAGTAGGCTCATTTTCTCATAGACTTCTATACAACCAGACTTTTTTGCAACCAGAGGAGTCGCCCCCTGCTGGCTGTTAGAAAGAATGCAAGTTCAAGGCACTTCCACACTGGCTTCACCTTTCAGACATGGGGGTTTCCCACTGATCCAGTCACTAATAGATTCCCAATGACAGGATGTGTCTGACAAGTAGTAGGCCTTGCACGTGTATCCCCTCTGGAAGTTCTACACTTTAAATCTCCTCTGATTCACAGATCAGAAGATTGACGATCAAATTCCAGCTCCACATGCTGATTTATTTTGCAAAGCAAAAGACCTTGCTCTCCAAATTATTACTGACGTTCAAGATTTTAGAGCCCCTGTATCACAACTTAAGACTACTCAAAATTAGTTGCAACTATCATAATATACTGCTCAGCCTGATATTATCAAGTGGAGGAACTAGATTTGGTATCAAACTGTGCTAAAACTCTCTGGTCAACTCTCAAAAGTTAAATGTATTCAAAGTTGTTTCATTGATCTTGAGATCCTTTGCATCCAGGGCACCTGCTCTGAAGCCTGTGCCCAGGGGAGGGTGGCCATCCCCTGAGTATGGGTGACTGGTTTCACCCCCGTCCTTACCGCCACCCTCCACCTCTTTGCTGGATGCTAAGGGAGGTTGAGGGAAGGGAACAAGGCCAAGAAGTGACAGGGGCATCAGGACGGAACGGAGCGCTGCACCTCCCAGTTTCCTCTCAACTGTCACCATCATAGTGTGAAGAAACACACACACACACACACACAAACCAATCTACCTAGCCCCAACACACACGCTCAAGCACATACACAACAGCTGCACGCCCACTTTTAAGTCCGGGCCATTGCTCACTGTCACCTATTGTCACCCGACCGCACTGGAAAACGGACATGCACACACACACGGTGGGGAAGGTGTCTTGCTTTTCTCCGGCAGAGCATGAACCGACACAGGTGGTGACATGAGACAGAGAGGATGAATGAGAGATGCGTTGACAGTCAAAGGAAGTGAAGATATATGGCGATGTATTCCACGCGATGAGAGGGGTGAGGAGAGGAGGAGAGGTTACATAAATTCACAGAGAGAGAGAGTGGGGGGGGGGGGATGAGAAATGTTCCAGTGAAGAGCATAAATTAAACTCTACTTGAGGATATGAGGGTAAACGCATACACTGTACGTACGATTCATCTTGACTATGATGAAGAGCGTACTCATGCGGGTCACCTCACATGTCCCATCACATAGCTGCTGCTATGGCAACGGCAGCACAGTAGGAATATAACAGCCATGTTATATCTACAGTAATCCCCCGCTGATTGTTCAGTATTAATATCAGATTGCGTTTTCACGGAGATTACGCATGCATGCCAAGACAATATAATGTCATTATGTATCCATTGTTATAAATTTACTCGTGAGAGACGGCCACATGCACAGGCTGGGGTTATCTGTGTGTTATATGTGTCTGTCAGGACTCAAAGGAACACTTTTGTTGTGTTCATGAAACATAGTGTTTACTTTAAAATATGTGTTTTGCAAAAGCTTTTTGTGTATGCAGTGTGTTCATACTATATCGTGAACTCTGAGCTTTCAGAAACTTTCCACTTACGAGGTTGTGAATACCACAAGAGGGGGGCGTTCATATGGACTCTTCTCGTGAACACAACCCCATTTGAAGGCACCTTATGTTAAGGGTTCTTTCAGTTAGAGTAGTAGGGGTGGAGGAAAAAAATCGATACAGCCTAATATCGTGATATTTTGGCTGGCAATATTGTATCGGACATCAAGTATTGATCTTTTATTATATAAACTATTAACCTTTTAACAATCTGATTGCCCGCCGGCTCAGTCTTAAAGCTAGACTGAAGATCAAAGAGCATATGAAACTAGAAAACCTAAGGAATTGATTGATACCAACCATGTCATGTTAGCTTGTCGGGAAGGAGGCTAAATAACGCTCCAAAGTTCTGCTAAATTTTGGCGAGGAAAAACTGGCATGGGGTCCCTTGACCTCTGACCTCAAGATATGTGAATGAAAACTCTGAGATGAACAGAGTGAAAACTGCATCTTATTAGATAAAACAGATGTTCACAAACTGCATAATTTGCAGTTGAAAAAAGGTAATAAATTGCAATATATCTTATTAAGTATCGTGATAATATCGTATTGTGGGGCCTCTGGGGATTCCCACCCCTATAGTGTAGGCACCGTCTAGTGCTAATTTAAATGTATTCTGTCATTTTTATAGTTCCATGTAAGAAACAAATGAGGTAAGACAAATATACATCAGTATCCGGCCTTACATACTGTATACATAAATACTTCAGAGACCTAAGTGCCCTATTCTCTACCATAGAAAATGATGAGAATAGTTAATTCAGAGTTACAAACAAACTGCCTCGTGGCTGTGAATAAAACACCTTAACCCCACAGGCTGCATATCGATCTGCCTGGATCAATAGTATCATATGCTGCCGTCTGCAGCTGCACGCATTCAAGATCATAACACAATATATGGAAGATAAAAGCCAAGTGCACTCTCGAGACCTCCTCCATTGAAAAGCAGCCCCTCCAGCGCCCTGCACTGTCTCCCTCACGGGGCAGCTGTGAAAACATCATCAGGCAGGGGATTTCAATTCACAAATATCTGTAGATGCAACGCAATGCCCTCGTGAATTTCTGGGCTTTTTATTTTATGAATATGAGGTCAGATTGTGTTTTGATGTGATAATAAATGGGACAGTGATATATGAGCTCGTTGGAAACGTTCCAATATTAGCTTTTGTCTGTCTTATCCCATCTAGACAATCACATTAGTTCAATTTTGTCATCTTTAAATACAGAGAATGAGAAATATTAGAACTCCCACTTATTTCAAAGTAAATAAGTGTTATTGTGTGTAATTAAGATGTGCGAATAAGCAGCAATATTATACTTAGCTGGATGATTAAAACACATCATTTCAGTAGTGACAGTGCCCTCTTTTGTGTCAATAAGATGCTCCGTAATTGTTTAATTTGTGTTTTCAGAAAAAGAAATGATTTAATAAAACAAAATTATCAAATAATTCAGGCAAAGGATTCATAAAAGCTCATTTTGTAAATGACATCTGGTTTTTCGCGCTCGTTTAACCTTCCTGCCCCTCACACACACACACACCAACATAGCTCTGAGCCAGACAGATAAAGTTGTTTAATAGAGATTCTGCCTTAATGGCATCTTCAGGGGCAGCAGTGGCATCACATATGCTAGATAAACAGCCTAATAAGCCTGCCACACCACCCCACCGTTAGATAGCTCTGCCGGGGGATTGTTTATGTGTGTGTGTGTGTGTGTGAAACGGAAGTTGGTGGGACGGCTTTTGACAGCTGCTAAAATTGCGTGGTGTGAGTGTGAGGCACCAAAATTCATGGCAGAGAGAAACAGCTGTTAGTTGTTTGCCCGCAAGGCCAGATTGATGCTGCCGATCATCCTCTATTCTAATGCGTTTGTGTGCGTTGGATAGAAATATAGGATTTATGGAGGTTGTTGGATATAATACATGCTTATAGCCTTCATTTTATTCAAATGTTTATAGAACATTGATTGACGAATGGCTCTCCCTGTGCCGTGCCTTTATATATATATATACAGCATATATATATATTAGGGCTGTCAAAGTTAACGCAAAATCGTTTCAACGCCACTAATTTCTTTAACCCATTGACACAATCGATCTTGGAGGTTATACCGGGCTCAGGGAAACCTAAGGAATCAACTGGTACCAATCATGTCATATTAGCTTGTCGCAGAGGAGGCTAAATAACTTTCCAAATGTATGCTTCAAAGGGGTCCCTTGACCTCTAACCTCAAGATATGTGAATGAAAATGGGTTCTATGGGTACCCACGAGTCTCCCCTTTACAGACATGCCTACTTTATGATCATCACATGCAGTTTGGGGCAAGACATTGTCAAATCAGCACACTGACACACTGACAGCTGTTGCTGTTGAGTTTGCCATGTTATGATTTGAGCATCTTTTTTTATGCTAAATGCAGTACCTGTGAGGGTTTCTGGACAATATTTGTCATTGTTTGATGATACGTTTGCATAAAGCAGCATATTTGCCCACTCCCATGTTGATAAGAGTATTAAATACTTGACAAATCTCCCTTTAAGGTACATTTTGAACAGATAAAAAACATGCGATTAATATTGATTAATCATGGACAACCATGCGATTAATCACGATTAAATATTTAATCAATTGACAGCCCTACTATATATATATATATATATTTAAGAGATTGTTTTTTCCCATATGGCTTTGTACCTGCAAACTCTCAGCGGTGGTGTTACTGTGTAATTTTCCGCTCAGCTGGTGTTCTTGCATTGGTAGTACGTAGAGGGGATGCCTCAGAGATTTCTACTTGGAGGCAGCCACTCTGCAATTTCTATGTCTTTAGGTATGGGCTTATGAGAGACGCAGATTTTGTATGTATGTGTGTGTGTGTGTGTGTGGGGGTGTGGGTGTGTTCATTTGTGTGTGTGTCCAAAAACGGTAGTAACAGGGTCATGGCCAGTGGGCCAGGTAATGACTCTCCCACTGGCCCCTCCATGCGGATTTCTGCTCTGTGGGGCCACCTCTCTTAATGATAGCACACTGACTGCTATGTGTGTGTGTGTGTTTAGCTGTGTTGTTGTGTGGCTGTGGTGGTCACATGAGCTGTAGGAGTGAGAGATGAAGCCAGGCTGAATGTAGATGTGTGTGATTTGACCGAATCTCAGTGACACAGCTCCTGCCCTAGAGCAACACCCAGCCTGGGGCTATTAGTATGTATAGGATTCCATATAGTGTCTGGTGATGCATGGGTAGTATGGTAATTGGGGTTCAGTTGGACTACAGAGTGCCTATTTGTTGTGCATTGATTTACCAACAAACAGCACTGTAGAGGCAGAAACCCAGGTGTGTAGTTTACAACAAATATTTTAAAAAGTCATGTAATTTCGCTGCAGGGGAGTTTTATTTGCATGTATGAGATTTTATATATATATATTTGTGTTTCTGATGCTTGTGTATACTGTATGTGTGTGTGTGTGCACGCGTTCCTCCAGTGACATGAGCATTTGATAGAGCCAAGGATGGCTGGACCTCGGCTTTGTGAGAATTTAATAGCTTTCATTTCCCAGCCTGCTTGACCTTTCTCCATTCCTCACATTAGATATGCATTACACCTGAAGTCTCACATGGCCAGATACATCTGCACCCTCTCTTTAGTATATTCTCTCTCTCTCTCTCTCTCTCTCTCTCTCCCTCTACGCTCCCCTGAGCCCTGCAACCTGCGCCCCGCTGATACCGGACTAGTTTCAACCACACGGGATCAAGCCTTGAATTATACCGTGTCCTCGTTGCCTTTTTGTTACCATGACATTTTGTAGCGTTGAACTTCGTAGCTCTTTTCTAAAGTTTCTCCTTTTTAAATGTAGGTGATATTCAGTTTTTCATAGTTATTTGAACAAAGTTCTTCTTTGTTCTTCGTGTTCTTTTTACCTAGTCATGTTTCATATGCACATTTCAAACCCAAACTATGAATTCCTATTTTAAGTTGAAGGTTACTTTTCGTTTGTATTCATCAGTTAAAGGGAATATATGTGAGAATCAGAAATTGCTTGTTAACAGTGACGTCTGTGGCCGTTAAGTCAACGACAGTCAGTATCCTGTTGCTTGCGCATGTGCTCGCACTACGTAGACACAAGCAAGCATCAGTTAAAACAGTGAGGTGACACACACAAGACTGAACGTGATTGACAGCTAAAACCACAATATCACTATATATTTAACATGCTTACCTGTCCAATAGGAATTTTGCCAGCTATAGGTTTGTTTTGATACCCAAAACCAAACGAACGTCCCTCCATGAATTGAACGCCCGGTCGATGCTGATCCTAATTTTCCTTCGACGTCCGTCACATTCCTGTTTTGCAAGACGGGCTTCGCTAGATAAAGCTTTGTTTTTTTTTGTGTTGCCGTAGAGTTTGTGGTGGAGGCTGGTTGTTTGTTGGCGTCAGCGGACTCCATTTCTAACCAAACGTTAGCTATCTTACAGCTAAACTTACATACAGTCCCTTTAATGGAGATTATGGATATGTTTTGGTCTTGTATTTTAATCAGTTAAATCATCAAAATGGCTAAATGATGAATGTTGCGCGTTGAAATATATTATCCACAAGACCGTCTAGTGTTGAACGCCTGTGACAGCCTCATCACCAACGATTGCCGAGGCTAGAAATCCTCCTCTGCCCTCTCCTCAGTCTCTCTCTCTAATTGTGTCACCTTATCAAAGACTGGGAGAGAAACAAGAGTGCAGATTAGTTTCCATTCAGGGCCAATCTAATCCTTTCAGCTCGCTCTCTCATAATGTGTCACTGCCAGTCAGTCAAACAGCTCTACACAACAGCGGTGTTTACTAACCAAATGAATAGATGTTGGACATCTAATTCTCCACAGAAAAAGAGAGATAGCCCCAGTCAGGCTTTTTATGACTGTTATTTGAAATCTAAATCGCTTTGATTTCTGGGCTTCTCTAAATGCTCTATTCTTTGATGTTTACAAAGGGCGGGGATTGTTTCATATTGGTACAAACGATGCAATCTTTTTTTCTTTCAAGGTCTGTCTGGATGGTAATTGAAAACAATTATCCAGCGCTTTGCTCTGATAATACGCAGCTAAACCATGTACGGCATTATCTTCAATATCCTCTCGCTGAAGCCCCAAATCAGCCGGCGCGGCTACATAAATTCCCCTTCACAGTGGTGTGGACGTTTGAGTTAATCCAAATCGATACGTGTGCTTGTCTTACACATGGTGAGAGATTCAGTCAGGATGCAGGAGCACTTCTTAAAGTGAAACGCATATCTGTTAGCTGGTGTCACCCACTGGCATCTCTGTAGTTTTCTTCTGGTGTATACAGCAGAATGAACATAAACGTGGAAAGGAATCACATTAAAGGGCTGACCAATTATTTATTTTTTTTATATGGAGGTTTTTATATCAGTATGTAGCTTTCCAGTGGTGTTCCTTATGTATTCAAATTTGGTCAAAGCCCGTATGTTTTCCCAAGCCCAAGCAGTGAAAATATTCTAAACATTCAGTCACTTTTCTACGGTGTGCAGGTAGAAGATGAAATACAAGCCAGGAAGTCCAGTTTGAAGGCTTCTCAAATACCAAAACACCACATAATAATCCATCTTCTTTCGAGACTAACTGTATGACTGTCTAACAGCGTGCTGGCGGATGGTATTTCATTGTGCTGCAGAAAAGAAGTAGACATTCTTTTCACTGGAATGCCCTGTGTTTTGTCGGTGTAGCCCTCTGCACTGCGCCATTGCAGTGATCTCATTGAATTGAATTTTGCAGCAGTGCCATTGTCTAATCCTTAGGGAGGCAGAGAGATGCAGAGAGAAGAAAAAAGGCCTCCCTCTTCCAGCTGAGTCACAGTCCCTGCATGCTCCGTGTCTGGGATGTGGAAGTTAATAATTCGACCTGTTGGCTGTTTCATCCTACCCAGCAAGTCTGTGACCTTCTGACTCCCGAGAAAGAGATGAAACTTACAGTCCCTGCAGGGCTATGTGACATCTCCATAGATAAACAGAGGCCACACACTTGCAATTCACCGGCTTGCAATACCTCCTCTAATTCTGACATTTTTATATCTCGTAAAGTATGTGAGGGAAAGTAAAACGTGTACAGTAAAAGCTGGCATCGCAAACATGTCGGGTTAGAGGGCTCCGTCTGCGTTCATATGAGAATACTGATGCATAAATTACATTATAAGATCCCTTGTTTTCACACTTCACACAGACTCATTTGTTTTAGTTGTAGAATCTGGGATGGGATGGCAGAAGGGTCTGTTTTAATGAAAAATGTCCATGTCCGCAGCACATTTGCATAACAAGCAAAACAAATTGCCCCCTGTTCACTTCTTAGAGCAGAGTGATCTACCCTCTCTAATGGTAATGTATTAACCGGCCCCAGTCCACATATGCCAGGTCTAGTTGTTGCTCTCATCAACTCACACTGCCTCATTATGTCTTGTTGGCTTTTAACCGTTTTGCAGATGATAAAACTTGTGGGCTGCAAATTTTCACCGATGTAATTATTTCTCATAAACATCGCACATTGTGACACCCACACACACACACATAAAAACCCAACCTACAAAGGTTATTTGCGGTGAGATCGACATTAACAAGTCTTTACTGCACATCTTGTTCTTTCTGTCGCGCTGTTTCCCTGCATCATCACTCTTCCATTCCTCATTCCCACCACTGTTATTTACAGCAGTTAGTGTCACACAGAGATGATGTTGTAAACCTGGGCCATACAGAGAGCCGAGGTGAAACTGGGCCAAAATTACACACTTTTTCTTTTTTACTTTTAGTACATACTGCAGCTGCCCTTACAAAGTATGTACTGTTGCATGCAGTATGCATACAATTGGGACATACTACTTCATCATAACATTGTGCCTTGATCTTTGACCCTCTCGCTCATATATAACACTGAGAATTGTGGGTCAGAATAGCCAGAAAAGCATGCTGACTTGCATACAGCAAAATGCTACCGTATGTAGTAGGACATTTGACATGCATTTGACATACTATGTATTGGGACATACTGAATCTCTTTCTGGCATGATAAATAGTATGGTAGTATGGGTATTGGAACACACAGCAGGACGCGTCTACTGTTTTTCCAACTCACTTTAGATGAAACCACGTCTGCTATTGTATGACGAAAGCATCGACGCAGCGTCAACGGCTGCATTCCCATAGCAACCGCGCTCTGAAATACAACAGCTACAGTAGCTTGCATTGGACACTTGATGAGCTGCCACTAGACACAGAGCACCTGATTGGACGAATGCTTTCCCTCGTGGCCTGCTGCTTCCCAGCTTTCAAACCGGAATCAACATGGCGGCTTGTTTGGAAACTTTTTTCTTGTATATTACGGAAATACTTTACCGAAATGTGTTTCTGAAAACATTTTAGGCAAGAAATAATCCATGCAGTTGCTGAATCTGTCTTTATTTGACATAGCTCACTAACTAGCCAGTCACTAAATGAGTAAAATTCATGACTTCATCCATACCCTCACAGCTTAGGAAAGGAGGCAACAAGTACTAGCTAATCACAGCACAGTCTACGCTGTGTCAGGCTTTGGTCTTACGGAAAATTGTGTGGTTTCATTTAAAGCTGGTTGGGAAAATGATGGACACACCCGGGACTGTGTCCGAAATCACTCCCTTGTTCACTCACTCACCACCCCCTACATATATAATGGCCACTCAAGTTCACTCGATAGCAGGCAGTAAATTGAGATGTCTGACACTTGCTTATCATCATCACTTTGTGTCATCACTGACAGCTGTAAAGGTGTAATTTTTCACATCTATAAAATGCAGCGCATTGCATTGTGGGATTGTTAGCAGAAAGTAGTGTACATTGTGGCACTATATAGTGGATAAATTTACCCACAGCCTTGGAACAGAGTCTTTCTAAACAGTATTTTTGTATGGCTCACGATGTAGCTGTTTATAAAGATATTGATATTGAATAGCATATAGAAGCATATTTACTGTGCGTGTCTTTTAGATAGAGAGAGAGAGAAATTGATGGAATGGTATAAACCTTTTTTTTTCATCCATTTATTATTCACTTGATATGATTCAGTCATTTATACTGATGATTCACTTGCAGAGATTGTGCCAGTAAACGTTAATAATGCATTACTGCTAGTCTTTTTGCCATGAAATTTGAGTTTTTTTTCAACCAAAACACAATATACAGCGATACTGTCAATAATAATACTCACACATACAAGGCAAGCATATACACATGTACACAAAATGTCCAGCTTAGCATCTTCCTACAGTGTTACTCTTCCACGGGTGTGAACGGCAGACCTGTGGGTATGCAGGGAAGCAAACTTAGTGTTTGTAGGTGAAAGTGTGCGTTTGTGTGTTTCTGTGTGGGTTTGTTTGCCCGGGGGGTACTTATATGATGCGGTATTATTAAATCAGCGCTAGAAAAGGAGGAACAGACAGGAGTGATAGAGAAGCACAAAGGAACCCGAAGCGATTAAACCCCTACTCAAACCGGCTTAGCAGCGAAAGCTTCACAGAAAGCCAACAATGGTTGCCTTCCTTTAAATCTCGCTTCTCTCTCTCTCTCTCGCTCGCTCTCCTGCACTATTTACCCCTCCTCCTGTTCTCTCCCTCTCTCAACAAGATTATTTCTTTTTCTTTACGTCTCTCTTCTTTGCGCCACATTAGGCCGCTTAACTTTACAATACTCATGTCAGGTCAAAACCCACCTTCCCTCAATGTCTCTGATGCAGGATAAAAAGCGTCTCTTGCTGCATACAGTAAGGTGTTACTGTATCTCAGACGTCAACCACCTCGAAGGTCTTTCTTTCATTCATCCATTACGACCTCTTTCATTCTTTTCACTCTTTTAATTCTCTAAAGGAAGCAAGAGCACCGAACATGCATTTCTAAACAACTTAAAGCTTCATCAGTGTTTTGTCATTTCCACTGCTGTAATATTTAACTTATAAACTTTCCTCTGCCAGTTCGGTGGGAATGAATTGCAGTCCCATTCAGTTGTTCAAACTATGGGGAGTTACCCTGCACTATGTCAAGGAACAGGAGCCAGTAAAATCCAACACAAAAGGGTCCAGTCCTCCCAACTCCCCAAACCAGTGTAATGGACTGGATTAGACCACCTGGTGTGGTATTAAGAGGCTGAGGAATCCACCTCCCCCCTCCTCCACCGCCAACATCTCCACCTGCACTTGGCATTGCCCATGAATGCCAGTCATTAAGACAGCATTACAAAGACGAGGCCTACCTCTTTCCCAACGGAGCGGCTCCACTTCCACATATAGAGCAACCATTGTTTTAAATGCCACTTCTCCCGCCCTCCCTGGAGACCGAGTTTCCATTCACCGGCCACTGTAGCTAGTAGTACACTGCCAGAGAGGAAATATGATAAATGTGTGTAACTCCGTCCGTCAGGGAGCGGCGGGACATTCTCTTTCTCCCCCAGGTGCCAACAGGTGGAAAGGGGGTAAGACCTGCTCAGGTTACTGCGTTTGTTCGTGCATGTGTGTGTGTGTGTGTGTGTGTGTGTGTGTGTGTGTGCATTTTTCATCCGTGAATAACACCCCCCCTCCCTCCCTCCCTCTCTTGTGTTTTTTCGCAGGTGCACCAGAAAGGAGAAATGCGAGCGCTCGTCAGAGCCCCGTCGCTTTGCATCAGACATCAAGCAGTGTGTGCGTCTCAGCGTCCACCCAAACAACATCTCAGTGTCCCAGTTTAGTGTCACGGTGAGTGGACGGAAAACACATTACTCCTCATCTACACTGAAAAAGAAACAATGACCTGTTTTTAAAAGGTCGTGCACAATGTTTGCCATGTCATACATTTTCTTTTCAGATGTCCTGAAATAGATACTCATTGTCATTCCCTTATTGTTTTAATACTATGCTTCTTTCTTGTGCCATTTGAAGAATAGAGTGTGTTCAAATCTTAATTAGAAGTGATTCAATATATTTTCCCTTCAATAAGGCAGAAACACTTGAGCAAGCATTTGTTTTAGTGGAGCCATATTGCAGTGAACAGTGAGTCGAGCTCAATGTGTTGCTAGTGAGAAAAATCTTGCCTGGCAGATTGACAATATCACACACTCAAGCATAATTTGTAATGCGATGTAATTATGCTCAAGATACTGATTAGTAGACTTAGTGTTAACTGTATAATCCCGCTTTACATCATTTTACCGCCTGCCAACACGCATCCTTCAAATACTGACCTCTCAACTTACAGTCCCGTCCAGTAAAACAGTCTCCCAACACATGTCAACAATCATTAACAGCACACAGTTGTAGCTCAGCTGGGTTTGTTGTGATTGCTGGCAACAATTTTTTCCACTAGTCATTTCATTTTAAAACAGCTGATGTAAAGGTCTGAATTGCTTTGGATTGTTTATGCACGTGTGCAAGGAGCTGTGATACAATGGAACAAAATAGTCTCTGCAGGAATTAGAGAAATATAAACATATGTTTTTTTATATATAAATTATATATACTTTATTGTGTCAGTACATATCATCAATACAATTTGAATCCTTTCGGTTATTTATTTATTATTTATTTATTTATTTTTAGGGCCAGGGACCCCCCTCATCCAAGTAATCGTAACACCAATTAAGCATATATTTACTACCATTTTTACACTTAGATGCCATTTGGAATTTCTATACTATACCCGTATATGTCTTCTGCTGTTTCCAGTAAGGGTGTAAAAAAATACCGGGGAAAAAAAATCGAAAAAACTCTATATTTCTGTTTTGTGATACTGTATTGATTCTCAAAAACACTGTATTGATTTTTAATTAATACATACAAAGATGAACTCAGTCAATACTTTTTTAATTTGCAAAGAGACGTGACCTCTCGAAGTAGTTCTATGATATTGTTACAGGGACTATGATAAATGCAAATTCAGATCCCACTGTTCTGACTGCATAAAAAAAGGAAACTTTGTAGACTATGACTGTTTTTTAAAAAATTAGATTAAAAAAATCGCAAGATATCGCCTTTCATACAGTATCGCAATATATTGAATCGTAACCCCTGTATCACGATACGTATCGTATCGTGATACAGGGGTTGTAGGCTTTAAGAACTAAAAACATGTGTTGGGTAGTTGTTTTTCCACAGTTTTGTAACTCCAAATTTTAGCACAGTCACTGATATTGCATGTTGCTATATACAGATTCCAATGACTGTGCTTTTTTAGCTGATAAAGGTTGTGTTGCATTTGAGTGAAATGGGAATTTCCTCACTCTTTCCCCTTGCACTGTGCCACATTTCACCGCCACCCCATTCTGATTTGACATCAGTTTTGAATGTGACAGGAACATGTGGCTTCTAATGTTTTCAAGTGGCCGTGCAGGTGTGCGTTATCATGTATGTTTCCCTTTCAGTGTGTGTTACTGCAGCAGGTTCAAGAGAAGGTTGACATTGCCTGAACTCATCATGCTATTCTATATCTTCCAAGGCTTACCGTTTTTCTTCGTCAAACCTCAGTGCTCATTTTAAAGGTTGCAACACAGAATGTTATGAAAGTCCCACTGACCTTAACCACCTTATGTGATGTCACATTTCAATTCCCATTTCCTATATAATGGTGGCTTGGAAATGACTTTGAATCCCGGAGACTAAGTGCATAAATATCCAATATGATTTCCTAAGGTCGAGCCTGAATGACTTGCTCCGTCCGTGCTGCTCCGAGGGTCACATGAGAGGTGTTGATTTTCTGAGGACCACCTCTGCATCACTCTAATCATATTCATGGGGTGTGTGTGCATGTGTGTGTGTGTGATGCTCAAGCCTGATCCTTTAGAGAGTGTTTAACCTTTTCCCAGCGAGCAAGCTCTACCCAAAGGCTATGCCACACATCTCCCATCCTACTGATTGCAGGGCAGAGGCTGCTGCCAGACAGACAGGGGCTCCTCCTTGACCTTTGTGTTATTAAATATTTGTTTCGAAAGTAAAGCCAAAGGCAGTCTGGAAAGAAACAGACACTCCTCTGCTGAAATCAGACCCATTTTAAGAAAAAAGACATTATTTTCCTTTGATTGTTTATGGAAAGTTGTCATAAACTTCAGGAGGAATTGTCTCTATATCCATACATTGTTTTTTTAATTAAAGGAGCTATTCATTTCCACTCTTACATAGTCACCACTAAGTAAACATAAATAAAATAAATGGTTAAAAAAATTCTGGTTAAATGGCTGTAATTGTGTCATAATCAGCTTACATACAGTATGATTTTAGACATTACAATAAATTATGCTTTAAGTTACAGAGGACCTATTAAGCTCTTGTGCTTTTTTCCTTCCCTTTAGTGTGTTATATAGTTTTTAGTGCATATAAAAGGTCTGCAAAGTTACAAAGCCCAAAGTTCACGCCAAAGGGAGTTACTCTCCCCCACAGAAACACTGCTCCTGAACCTGAAGTCCCACCTAATTCTTCCGTAACGTGGTGATGTCACCAAGTAACACATTTGCATAATACCTGCCTGGCGTCTAGGCGTTTGGCATGCCCTCAAACAAAGCTAGTTAGAACGGAGCCAGAGCAGAGTCTGAAGAGTTTGGTTTGATTGACCAATCAAAACAGTGGGCCAGCTGACCAATCAGAGCAGACTGGGCTTTTTTGGGGGGCGTGGCCAGGATCTCAAACAGAGTGTTTCAGACAGAGGGTGAAAAGAGGTGCTGCAGCACTACCGGTATGAGTAAAATAAAGCATTTTTTGAACATTAAAGCATGTAAACATGTTCTAGTAGAAACCCAAAATACAAGTATGCACCTGAAAATGAGCATAATAGGTCCTCTTTAAGTAAGAGTACAGTATCAGTAATGGGGCTTACTTTAGAATAAAGAATGTAAGTTGTTTTTTTTCGGTACTGTCTTTTTTCTGGCATCTGCTTTTGAATATCAATCATTTGCAGCGAGGACTTTTTTTTTTACCATGGCAACATGAAAAGCTATCATCACATATCCTCCATATAAGATATGGTGTTTTGTAAACTACAGGAGGGCATTTGTGTATGTGTGGCAGATGTTAACATGAGTAGATTATTCTCATATTTATGCAGCCATGCTGTGGCTAAGCCTGGCCATGACTACTCTAACTGTAATTGAGGAAACTCCAGATCTGGCTGCATTCCCTCCTTAAAAGGAAAAATAAATTAAAGCGAGAGGAGAAGAAGAAGGTGAGAGGTAGAGTGAGCAACAAATGCGAGAGAGAGGATGTGTAAGGGATGGAAGCCCGGCCGTGCGCTGTCCATCTTACGTGGGAAGCTGTGTATCTGTTCACAGCCGCGCCACCGTCTTTTCATTAAACAGCAATATAAAAACAGCGCAGGTCAGCCCTTCTCTGGCGCTGAGGCAGCTTTCAGCCTCGCATCACAAGAGTACTATGGACTGCGCCTCAAATCAATGCCCAGACCAAGGCCCGCTGCAGACACGCATTTCCATCAATATGTATATTTTGGTCTTGACCCCACTCCACCTGGCTCCACGACCCTCTTTTTTCCTTCTTATTCAAGGACAAAGTTTTATTTCACCTGATGCCAGTTTTTGCTGAGGTGCAGAGAGCGCTTACACAGCGTTTTCAAATGAAGAGGGACGATTTGCATTCTCTATTTCCCAGAGAGTCCTCTTCTTTTCCCTGCTTGTCCAGCAGCCTGTATGCTCACCTCGATCTTCCTGCTATTTCTGTCCCCCTCTTGTCCACAGTCTCCTCTCGTCCCGCACTTTATTACAGCCGTTTTACATAAATTGTCTCCTCATCCGTCCGCTTTATTCTTGCTGAGCCAGAGAGATGGAGTTTTAAATCCATACAGCTCATCAATGCCACAAAGCATTATGGGAGGCTAGTGCTTTTGGCCACCAGATATGGGCTTTTGTTTTAAGTAAATCTATATCTTTCTGCATCAGAGTGTTTAGTTGTTATTTAGATGTCTGGGCCGGATGCATCTGATGCCTGTCCATATATTAACTTCTCATTCAAGAGTCCCCTAGTGGCTCCTTTGGCCTCTGACCACTCTAAAGATGGATCATTACTCTGCTCACAACTTGCAGCTGTGCTTCTCCTCAGCGACTTTGTGTTTACAGTCATATTTGAAGAACATATTGGCTCCAAAACTGATCTGAAGTCCTGATGTGGGAATATGAGTGCTGTAGTCACAGTTGGGGCTCAGATCTAACTTGTTTTTCTCACTCTGTCATGTTTCATCAATAGCATTTCAAAACGACGACTGTTTTTCACTGTGTGATGTGTGCTGTAATGAATGTGAAGCCATTGGAAATTAATTAAATCCTCCCTCCCTTCACCATTACTTTCTTGATCACTTTCAGGAGCCCATTTCATTATTATTTTATTATATTTCTTATAACAGTCCAGTCAATTACTGTAAAGTGAGTTTAGCATAATATTTGCAGAGAATACTGACACGTTTTTCTATCTTTCCATCTCCGCAGCTGGTGTTGGAGGCCCATAATGTCCCAGAACTTTCTGCGGGTGTCAACTGCACCTTTAAGGATCTGGCTGAGATGAACGGCTTGGTGGAGGGAAACCGGATCAAGTGCTTCTCCCCCGCTGAGAAAGAGATGCCACGCATCATTGTTGACAAAGGTAAGGGTGGAAGTATTGTAACCTTTTTGCCCATAACGGCCCAGACATAACATACTGACATCAGAGAACTAGCGGCGATGAAGGTCGTCTGTTGCGTCGCCTCACGTCGCCCGTGTCTTTGCCGAAAGGTTGCACTTGAACACACCGCAAAGACCACAGCCGATGGCCAACTACCACATACGTTCTGCACCTGCGTGAGATGAAATAACTCTCTACAACAGCAGGTAGCGGTCTGTATTTGTCATTCTAAAAGGGGCACCAAAAGACCGAGGACAGCGGATATATAAGCCGTTGTTATGATACGTTCATGAAATAAAGCGCCGTTTGCTGAGCATTTTCACACCACTCTCACTCACCACTTAGCTTCATTCAAGATGGCCATGTCGTTGTGAAAATATCCGTATATTGGAATGATCAGATGAGATGAAGATGAAAAATGAGAAGAGTCTTCTGTGTGCTCTCTTGACTTTACTCATTGGCTTGCTTTCGTCACTTCTTTTTCTCTTCTCGTGCACTGATTTGCTAAAACTGAACAGCCAATCAGAGTGATTTCTCTCACCGATGGGCGACGCCGCCGATTCAACATGCTGAATCGGCCGAAAAAACTCTGACACGGCCAGACTAGAGCTAACAGTGCGGGACACACCGCAAAAACTAGGCCGACAGATGCTCATCGACAGCCCCAAACTGGCCGACGGCTGACTGTCGGCTTGGTGTGTCCGGACCTTTAAGCAACAAACTGAGATCAGGAAATATACTATTCCATACCAGTCAGCGTTGGATGTCACACTGTTGACATTGGATTTGATATTTGCATCGTGAACATGTAATAATCTGGAGGATGCCTGCGGACTAAATTACATTATTTGTAATTTTAAGAAAAATACATTTAATAAACGGGAGCCAGCTTCTAGTTATCAACATTACAGTACCTGTTGAATATAAAAATAAAGTCTGTCAGGGAAGCACACGTTGATCTGGATGTTTTCCCTTCAGTCAGAAGCACGCTAGTTCAAGGGCTGAGAGTCTCGTTTGAGTTTTTGTTTTCCCGTTGCTGTCAGTAACTCAGTGGGCCTTGGAGCACTGCCCTAAGACATGTTTAGTAATTGAATGAACATTAGTTATTCGGCTGCTGTGGGATCTATTCTCTACCCTCCCTCAAAGTGGATTTGCTCCAGAGGGAGTGATGGGACCCCAGTTAACCCCAGTGCAAAAAGGGAGAATACCAAGCTGCACAACTAAGTGTTTTTACTACAGTATTCCGGCTAATTTAGTGCCTGGAGATTACACAGTCCCCGCAGACGATGTCACTGTTTCTATTCCTTTCAAGAGGCTAAAACATTTCTGACAATATTCATTCCACAAGCAGAGAAGGGAAAATATTGTTTTTTTTCTCTCTTTCTAATTCCCTGCTCTTCACCTCGCCTTTCCGTGGTCGGCTAAGCCCGGTCTAATTGAACAAAGCTCCCATCTGGGAAGGCCTTTCCCCCCCGGGCAGGCAATCCTTCATCACCGACCCTCAATGTGTCCTCATGTTGAGATAACGAAGATGCCATTGCGTTCCATACTGCCACAAAAAAAATGAATAATGAATGAAAAGAGAACATAGATGGCGATCCATCAATAACGCTCAAAATTTACATACAAAGGAATGCTCACTGATGTTTTTTAGACGCCAGAGCTCTAAAGAACATCACAGTTGCTTGTGTGTCGCTTGCAAAAAATGTTATCTATGAATTGCAGATATTGGAGCTAAAAACACGAGATAAGTAGAGTCTAAAGTGCAGAGAGAGAGGAAGTGAAGAGGGAAGATCATCATGAAATTACAGCGCTGGGGAGACCTTTTAAGGCCTGAGCTGCACGAATATTCAAATTTTTCTTCATTTTCTACATGAACAAACACGCGACACCACTGCAATAAAGTACTCCTCACATAGACTGCACACATACATATGTAAGGCTGACAGGGAGCCCGAGGGTTCTTTGGGGAATTAAAAACATTTGTTTAATGTTTGCCATGTCAACCACATGTAAAGCTGGAGATGCTCATGCAAACATAGACGTATAAATATGTGCTCAGACGCATAGCAGCATTTCTCCCCATCTTCACACACGGTTTATATACTTTCCCTGATTCAGGAGGAGGAAAATATTCCACATTTCGCACTATATTGGAACCTTTTATCCTCCATTTTTACTAGCACTCATTAGGCTAAGCTCGGTTGAAAGAGAGAAAAGGAAGGAGAGGGACGGATGGAGGGAAGAGCGAGGGAGGGATAGATAGTGTTAGCAGGCTTCAAGGTAACATTTAGGTGGCCTAATTAGGACAGATCCGTTGTCAGCGGTGCTTTACCGTGATTGATGAATGATTCCTTCTTTGTTAGAGAGATGGAGAGAGAGAGAGACACGGGGGAGAAGAAGAGGGGAGTCGCAAGTGTGGAAGGAAGCGAAAGAGACCTGTGTGTAGAGATAGAGAGAGGTGCAGAGTGGAGACAGAGCAGTTAGATGTGTGTGGATGTGCTGTTGAATTAAACATGAACTCCTTCATTAGGGCCAGACAAAAGGACACACCAAATACACATGAGGCGCAATCTGGCATACACACACTTACACACACACACGGTTTCTGTTTCATCTTCTTCCCTCTTTACCTTGTCAAAGACACTCTCAAAGACTTTTTCCAGGGGAATATTTTCCATCCCAAGGGAAATGTGTGTGTGCACCAACTTTATAGTCTCTTGTAAGGCGGCAGGTATAGGGAGGCTTAACCCAACAAAACCCCCCTGCTCTCCCTCTCTCTTAAGATACCGCCTCTACCACTGCAACAGGCTGAGCACCTGTGGCTCAAAGTAGTGCAGTCATCTCTTCTTCATGGGAAATGTGACTAGACACTGAGAAAGGATATGCGAACAAGAGAATAGAATGATTATCATGCAGGCAGGGGTTCTTTAAATGTGTCGGAAAAGCAGCTGTGACATGCAACTATTACTATTACAATACTGTATTGTTCCTCCTATTTGTTTAATAACGCGTAATTAATTTCTTAAACGCATTAACGCAATCAATCTTTCGGAGGTTGTGGCAGGCTCAGTTTTAAAGCGAGAGTAACAATACTGCTATCATATGAAAATAGAAAACCTACATAGAAAGCCATGTCATGGCTGGCGTGTCGTGAGGAACGCTCCAAATTTTGGCGAGGAAAAACTGGCATGGCCATTTTCAAAGGGGTCCCTTGACCTCTGACCTCAAGATATGTGAATGAAAATGGGTTCTATGGGTACCCACAAATCTCCCCTTTACAGACATGCCCACTTTATGATAATCACATGCAGTTTGGGGCAAGTGATAGTCAAGTCAGCACACTGACACACTGACAGCTGTTGTTGCCTGTTGGGCTGCAGTCTGCCATGTTATGATTTGAGCATATTTTTTATGCTAAATTCAGTACCTGTGAGGGTTTCTGGACAATATTTGTCATTGTTTTGTGTTGTTAATTGAATTCCAATAATAAAATTATACATACATTTGCATGAAGCAAGTATATTTGCCCACTCCCATGTTGATAAGAGTATTAAATACTTGACAAATCTCCCTTTAACGTTTCGAACAGATAAAAAATGTGCAATTAATTTGCAATTAATCACGATTAACAATGAACAATCATGCGATTAATCGCAATTAAATATTTTAATTGATTGACAGCCCTAAGTTAAAACATTAATGAAACTGTCAGCAATGTATGACTTCTGAAACAAAAGCAATTCTTCCTTCTGTTGTTCTTTTTTTTTTTTACCTGAATACAAAACACTCTGTCTTTTAACTATAATCTATTTTCCCTAGGTGACCACCAGATCGTGCAGCTCTATCTCAAGTCCAAAGAGACGGGCCTGGCGTTCGCAAACACCAGTTTTGTTTTCTACAACTGCAGCGTGCACAAGTCGTAAGTCTATGTCTGCTTATGGCTCTCTAGAGCTCTTCTCTCTCCAGCAGACAGCTTGTCATAATTCTAATCCCCTCATATTGATTGAAAAACTGGCATTGATTCTTAAACTGTTGGAAATTGTATTGTATACATAAGTAAGTAGGCATATTGAGCTTCTGTTCTCTAGCGCATTTGCTGCTGTTCAATACTAATTCACAACACTGTCTTCCCTGTCCTCTGCTCTCCATCCAGGTGTCTGTCATGTGTGAGCAGTCCATACCAGTGCCACTGGTGTAAATACAGGCACGACTGTACCCACGACCCTCGCACGTGTTCCTTCCAGGAGGGACGAGTCAAGAAGCCTGAGGTGAGTCCCGAGCCAGAGGTGGCGATAAAAGTGTTGTACTTGATTTTCTATTGCGGTAAATGATCACCGAAACCCCCTTGTAGGTGTCGTTGGCAGCCCGTTGTCATTCCCAGGGCGTCAAATACCGCCACTTTGTCACGGCTGCCGCCATTTGTAGGAGACGCACAGAGCTTTTCCATTAACTGCAATGTAAACCCATCTGTGGCAACAGTAAAAGCTCAGGGAAAGTGCTGTGGTGATGTAGTTTAAAGAGCAAAAGACACACATTGGGCGGGCGGAAGGAGAGGGGGATGAGCCCAACGAGCACAAGGCTTTCATCCAGGAGACAGCTGGTCGTGCATTACGTTTCACTTTCACTTTACAATCAGCTGTTCGTTTCTTGTCCCGTGTTCACGTCAGCTCACATTTGCGCTGCAAAAACGTCTAAATTTTAAGCCCAACCGTGTTGTTTTTTCCTAAACCTAAGTGGCTTTGTTGCCTGAACCTAAACTAACCTTTTTGTTTTATGTTTACTGCGACTGAAAAGTGACACAGAGGGGTCTGACAAAGCATCAGTACGAGAGGAGTTGGCATGAGAACGTGTTGCGCTAGGAGAGATAAACCCTCGATGGAGGGTTGAGAGCTGCTGCATCTCTGCCTGTAGCTTCACAGACATTCAAAATGTAGCCCAGTAAAGACAATGTCCCCATAGTTCTTCATGCTGCCCAGCTGCAGCCGGCCCCTTCTCCGCATTGGGCCAGCTAAGTGATAAAACATGAAATAAATTGAGGGGAAATGTTTGGCTATGTGACACTAATGGCTACCCTTCTAGGTTCCACATGTAAAAAGAGCTATGTTAAAAGGATTGAGACACCTTTCAGCTGTAGTGCTTCCATCTGGCACGACTCTCCTGGCATGTCTCGCTCTTGACTGCACATCAAAGGGCAGTGAAAACTAATAAAACGGAGCCATTTCCTCTCGCCCATCCCTATTCCCCGCGACAGCTTAGTCTGTGTGAATTATCAATAGTATTGGCAGCCAGTTCTATTCCCGTCGAAGCGGAGCCCGCCGTAATTACGCCGCTCTGCTGCAGAGGACAAGCCGCTCGCTGGATGGGGCACATTCAGCGAATGCCCTCAACCCGCCCACTCCCCCGTCCTGTGAGAGAGGTCTCACTCTGATTTAGAGTCACTGCCACACAGCGGCAGAGCAAGGAGGTAAAGGGAGGTTTGGGTGTTTGCCCATGTATGTGTGTAACCTCTGGTGTGAGCCCGTGGGTGCAGTGTATCAGCGTGCTTCAATATATTTTTATGTGTTTATCTGAGTACAGTTCTTGGTTGCCTGTACCCTGCCAAATCATGGTAGTTTTCAGGGGGAGGCTTTAACAGGGAGTTAGTGGCCTGTTAATCCTAGCCTGAGGTGAGCTATGATGAAGATCACTAGTGCTCATGTCTGGGTTGGCAGACGCCGCACGACGGGCAGGGACAAGCTTAGCCAGATTGCCTCCTTTGATGAGCAGTCTGCTCTCAATTGTGTTATTCCACTCGCGTTTCCCCCGAGCCATTCAACCTGCGCAGACGATATTATTTTCTTTTTCCGCCGTTTCCATTATCCTTTTGAACCTTCTGCTTAGTCAGGCCCGAGCCTGAGTCTTTGCAGGTTTACTTTTCCAATTAACTCAGGGGCTGGTGGTCAATATTGACTGAGGATAATAATGTGTGAATCCTCTCCTATTGTGTTGCCGACTAAAAGAAAACCATAAATAAAGCGAAGGGGATTTTGGTATTAGCACATTAATGACATCCCTTTTTTTTTTGACATGTTGTTTCAGAAGAAGCAGGTGTTTTGCAGGCTTAATGACTTTTAATTTGCTTTTAATTAACCCCTCAAATCCAAGGTCATGTATTTGCTTGCAGATTTGTAGTTTGAGTTAATGATTTCGACACACACACGAGCTTGAGAACATGCAGGCACACGCACGACTATCCGTGGAATCGCTCCCAAATTTTCACGATAGGCAACAAGTCAACTTTGCTCGGTGAAATGCGATGGCCTCTTCCTGCTGCAGATGACTTTTTGTGTACTATTACAATTAAGGGATTTCAGTCAGCGATCTGAATAATCCCTCAACGCTATGCTAATGATGGAGGCCAGGCAACTCTCCCTACTGGTTGAGCTTGTCGTTAGTATGCATGGCAGGACAGAGTTAAAGCCAGGCCTGGGCGTACTGGTGGTGCCTTTTTAATCATGCCAGCGATGATATGGGCACACGGATCAGACGTTGTGCCTGTTGGCACATTAACCAAGGCCACGTCCCGTTTTGCCCTCCACACATCTCAAGGACTTAGCCGTTCTGGTGAGCCCGCCTTGCTGACAAAGACCATGCTGGCAGCTTCACTCGGTGACACCGAATAAATAGCCAAAAGTTATTCATGACCACTACTGTTGTTTACCCAATAAACAGTGTTTTTTTACCCGCATATTTATCACTTTTTCCCCATCCCAAGTGCACACATAGCCTCACCTAGAGCAACTGAAACTGAGGACACTTCCTGTCCTGTTTGTCTGATGAAAACCACAGGAGGATATTTCCATTTCTTCTTCTTCTGTCTACAACACAGCATGCTCATATCCCGAGCTGTTGCCAAGCCTCTCCTTAATTTTATTCAGCTGGTAAGGAGATATAAATATGTATCACTACCCCTTGGCACATCGTTGCACTAGTTACTTCTTGTCTGTGCTGCGGTGATCAATGCCTGGGAGTTTATTTACCAGGAACGTATTGATTGAAGGGATCCAGATAATTTTGTTAAAGAGGCTAACTGCCAGCAGTAATAGCTGTTAGTTGCCAATAGACAGGAATTGCAGTGAGAGGTGCTTGTGTTCAATTCATAGACAAATCAATGTCATACACAAGCACTGACTGCTGAGGAGTCCGATGAGTGAGGACAAAAGGGATATGTCGAAACTGAGAATGAAAGCAAATGAAACAAAGTGGGAGAAAAATGATTAAAAAAAATAGATACTTCATAAAGCCATCGACCTGCTCTAGCATAGGGGTCTAGAAACATGAGCAATTATCATACAGGTTGTAAACAAACCTCCAGGTTAGGTCAATTTATTGAAAAAACACTGGCAAACTGTAAAATGACCATGGTTGTAAAAGAACACAGTGTAATCCTGTGTCCTGTGTAATAACGAGGGATTATTACTGATATTTCAGGACTAACTTGTGAAGTAAATGTCTTTATTCTTTGAGTTATTGTCTGCTGGAAAAAAAATTAAAAAATATCCTGACATATTTGACTTCAGGACATCTCTGACTACTTACAGACACAAAACCAAGCATTTTTATTTGATCAATTTAGAGATATTCCCAAGTAAACATCCCATATTTGCACCTTGAAATAGCTACATTTCTGAATGCGTGTGGTGCTATAAAAACACATTGCTTCATAATTCCTGACAATGACTGATATATTTGACTTCAGGACCTCTCTGACTACATACATGCTGAAAAGCAAACATATTTACTGTATCAATTTAGAGATTTTCCCAAATAAAAGTCCTTAGAAGTGTAGGATTCGACTTTTCCCCATGGTATAGTGTTAAAAAAGTAAACAAAAATCGCAATAAATCACAATATCGATTCGTACTACTTAAAAATCGCAATACATATTTAATCTGCACCAAAGTATCATGATAGTATCAAATCAGGAGATAGGTGAATCGTCCCAGCCCTACTAACTTTTGGTTTTACCTTGAAATAAAGTGATTTAGATACCGCTAATCTGATTAAACTGTTTACAATCCAGCTGGTCATCTAAAGACCGGTCAGACTTAATTGTGGCAATGCCGCCTGGTTCTCAGACCTAAGCAACTAGTTTAGTGAGTAAAATGTCATCAATAACCAGTATAAATGATGGCCAAAACTATTAAAGAAAAGCCCAAGTTATAATAAATTGCACAGCTCCTTTAAGAGCAAGGACAGAGAAGAACTATATGAGAAAAAAAAAGTTAGGTGTGGAGTGAACGGCGGGATAGAATCAAGGTGAGGATCAGCAGGGAAGGAGGGAAAGTGAACAGAGAGCGAGAGAGTGTCTTTGCCCGAGGCTCTGTATAGAAGATGATAAAACAGAGGCCAGTTAAGAGGAGCTCTTGGTAACCACAAGGTGTGTGTGTGTATGTACGTGTAGTGTATGAAAACTGAAGATCCTCTTCATCTTCACGCCTTACACTGCTATAATTATGGGCCTCTCTCTTTCGCTCTCACCCTCCTTCCTTCCCTCCTCCCCTTGCTTCAAACTATGCCAAGGGCTTTTACATTCACAGTTCCCACTCGGCTGCCTACTCTCTGTCACTCTTCCTATCTCCACCCTTCACACCTCCCACCAGCCTCTAATTATCAGATCTAAGTAGGTCCCCAAGAAGAAATGAAGTCAGGAAAGAGAGGGGGGAGAGGGAATCAGTGAGAGGGAGTTGATAAGAGAAATGAGGAGGGGTCGCTGAGCGAGATAGGACGAACAACACCGGCTGGGTTTATGAAGGAGGGATACAGCAGAGAAACAGAGATGAGGTCAGAGAAAACAATGAGTCAGTAATGGAGAGAGGAAGAATGGAAGATAATTATATAGATAAAAAAGAGAGGTGCCAACTTGGTTTTCAGAAGTCGGTGCTTATTATGTGGTTATGATGAGTCATGCTATTGACAGGTACTTTTCTCTTTCTAGTGCTTTAGTGCAAAAAGTCCTTTATTACATGACTATAGGGCTGTCACTGAAGTTCACATCTTCACACAAAGACACACACATAAAGGCATGTATAAACTAGTCTGCTTCACATAGGCTGTACTTTATAGTCTCTCTCACCTCATACTGACAAACCAGCTATCACTTTCTTTAGCCAGGAGAAAAATATATATTAAAAACATTTTCTCCCGGGTTAAAGGGGTGGGAGTAAATCACAAATATTATGTATTGTTTTTTTTTATTTTTATTTTTTTTAATTGTATTTTTATTACTTATTGTATTTTTATATTATGTTTTATTTAATCGTTTGTAAACATGACATAAGTAGGTGTTGGGAATCTGGTGTGTAAATTAATTAATTAATTAATAATAGTTATTATTATTATTATTATTATTATTATTATTTATTATTTATTTTATTTTAATGTTTTAATTTTAATTTAAAAATGTTTTTGTTATTTAATTTGTTATTATTTGTTATTGTTATTATTATTGTTATTTTATTAATATTATTATTATTTTTTATTATTTTTTAAATTTGTTATTTACTTATTGTAGTATTATTATTATTATTATTATTACTACCATTTGTGCTCCTCCTTGTTTTTGAATACGTTGTTTTCCAATTTACAGTTACTATCTGTTATTATATGTACACATTACTTTATTTGTTATTGTTAAGGTTATTTAGTCATTTAAAGCATGATGAAAAAAAAACATTGTCTCATTTACCTCTACTGGTAACTACCCATGCAGGTAGTTTTGGTTTAATGTGTCCAGGTTTTTAATATTATATTCCTCCTCCTATTGGTAGGAGTCAAGCAGTCAACAACATGCAGCCTGATGGAGTGAAGGAGTTGTAAATTTTAATTCACCCACAGTATGTGCATATTTACGGGTGATGTGTGTATTTATAATATGCGATTTGTGTGCATGTATCTGTGATTTGCATTTGCTCCTCTGTTATTTATCGCTCTTGAGTCGTTGGGGGTTGAGAGGGGTGGGGAGCGGAAATAAACGCACTGACTGACAGTAGATCAACTTTAAATGTTGACATGAATCTTAACAGGCGACAGCGAGCATCACTGCCAACACCATCGGCATCAGTAGCCAACTAGGATACACACGTGTTGTTTGTTCAAACCACTGAAAGCCCACTTGGCCTCAGGGACTGCTGGCAACGATCATGGTGTGTTATACTGGTGTGTCTGAGTGTGTATGTATACATACAAACAGAAAAATCAGAGTTAAGTAGCAGAAAAAACACACCGTACACACTAGATTGTTTGTGGATTTCCTGCCACATTATGAATTTTTCATTGTTATTGAAGCAAATAAGGCATCTGTTTTTTGCTTTTATAGTTTTTTCTGTCACTTAGAGAGGGTGAGAATTAACATTTTACTGATTGATTTCACTCTACATAATCTGTAGTAGTGGGGGAAGCCTGCTTAACAGCTATAGAGCAAATTACTTTAGTTTATGGGTTTGAATAAACCTGTTTGTGCATGTGTGAAAGAGTGTGTTTGTATATCACTACGTAAGATTATTTACGTAGTAGAGAGTACAGTACATGGATGGGGATGTGAAGCTGTAAAATCACTCTGATGTCAGTGGAAGGTGTTAATGAAATGGTGAAATATAGTGTATATATGTGTGTGTGAAGTCAGCAGCAGCTGTTGGAATTTGCTCTTTTGAAGTTTTCCATCTCCATGACATGTTGTCATAAAGGCAAATGATGCAGGAGATGCTGTCTGGCTGTGGCTGTTTATCTTATACTGTAATGGGATTCCAAGGCTGTAGTTTATGCTTTGTATGTGTTTGCATGCATATATGTGTGTGCTTATGTGTGCGTGTGTGTGTGTGCACTGTGTGACCCTGCATGTCAATGTGTGTCAACCTTGAATATGCTTGCATGTATAAGAAAGTGCAGTTCTAGTGTGAGCTTTTGGGTTTACTCCTCATTTCCACATAGCTCTGTGTACGTATGCGAGTCAACCGGAAGTTCATTCATTCCTATGGGAACCTCCGTGATCTCAGATGTGTTTGCGAAACTCTGTTTTTTACAATTACAATATACGACTCAAATTACAATATATTCACTTATTATGAACCGAAAATAAACTTCCATGGCCTCCGCACTTTCTGACAACGTCAACGAACACGTCACAACCCGTGAACTCTGAGCTTTCAGAAACTTTCCAAATACGGGGTTGTGAATACCACAAGAGGGGGGCGTTCATATGGACTCCTCACGTGAACACGGTAAACACGACCCCATTTGAAGGCACCATTCGTGACTCGTCTAGACTGGATGGCGAGAACAAAAGAGACGCATTTCTTAGCGTTGAGCACCAGGGGGCATAATTCGTATACCATTCCGATTTCAGATTCAAAACTGTGTGGAAACGAGGCGTTAGAGTTTCAAACATTTCAGTGCATTTTAGCCGTGACGCTCTCTGTGTGTGTGCACAATCCTATCACCACATGCCACTATCAGAATAGATCTGTGTCTTCAAGATTCAGCTAAAGTCACCATGTTAAGTCATACTCCAGTGCTTCCCATGCCTTCATTTCCACAAACCAGATCATATTTATTGTCCCCCATTGTTCGAGTGTATTAACTGGAAGAGATGTGATTAAAAATGGATTGCATCTCTCTCTTTGCTCTCCCGCTCATTTTCATACTCCAAATACGACCCCTTTCGTTCTTAGGAAAATGAGATTTGGAAGAGCAAACACACACACGCGCCACCTCTCTTCCTTCCCCTCTCCTCCACCACTGAACTCACTCACCCTGTTTGTCATTTATCTATAATGACTTTGTGAATAGTGTCACAGAGCGTTCCCCTCTCTCTCTCTCGCCACGCAGCCATCCAGCCAGTCACTCAGCCTAACCCAATCAAGTGGCTTTTAATGAACTTCAAACAAGTGTTATCACCCAGTTCAACGTGCGCCATGCTTCACTCCCCCCCAGCTCCATCCATGCGGGGGCTCACCTTATCGTCTCTCCTTCTTTTCACCCTCTTTGACATGCTAAAGCTCCTTCTGTCGCATACGCTTAATGGTATTTTTTTTTTTGCCTCTTTCAGTCACTCTGTACTTTTGTTGTTCCTCTTTCTCATTTTTGCCTATTTTGCTCTCTCGCTCCATCCACCCGCTCTTCAGCGAAAACATGAAACAGTTTAGGGAAAAGTGCTGTTCTCTGTTTACTATCTTTACCCTCCTTTACCTCCCTCCTCACCTTTCACTTCTGCTTGTCAGTCACTTCCCTGTTATTGCCGCTGCTATTTTTTTTTTCACCTGTCCTCTCTGTCCTCCTCTGTTCCTCTTTCCTTTTCACCTCTCCGTCCATCTCTTCCCCTCTCCTCACCTGTCCTCCTCCTATTCATCTTTCAGGCAAGTCTTAGGTGCTCTATATTTAGCCAGCTACTCACACCTGAATTGATTGGCTGTTAATTTTAGACCTCCAATTGCTAAGTGACTCATCTCCCTCCCTCTCTGGCATTCATTCTCGCCTAATTACTGCACAGGCAGAAATCAACCTGATTTAAATCCATCAATGACATCTTTTCTTCATGAACAAAAACATGGACAACACAACCAAACATACAAATACAAAGCGAGAGCTCATATCATTTCTGTGTGAGTGTCTGTGTCATTGTATCACTAATGCTCCCGTCCTGTGGATAATGACGGTGGAGTACGTGTTGAGCTGGCCCTCCACTCACAGCGAATGTGAGCAGGTCCTAGGACCGTCTAACGTCTCAACCCAACAGGGACTATCACAAATAAAAGCACTAAAACGAGCAGAAAGCAGCACATGCTGAAGTGGCTATTTGATTCAATTAAATTGATGTTGGTGAAGTACTGGGTGGTCTGCTGCCTGACGAGATGCATGATGGGAGTGTTGATGGCTCTGTGGGTTTACAGTATGTCAGCCATGTGGTAGAAATAGTCCTGGGGCAATTAGCAACCATCCTCAGTGTCTCCAAATAAATTGAAAATGTTGACTTTTTCATTGTCATTTTCATATCGATGTAATAAACATCGTCTAGACTGGACGAGTCACATTATTATGACTTTTCATATCAATGTAATGTAGTGTGACCAGGTATCTCACTTTACGAGGGACTGTACAGCATTTTTATCCCTGTTGTTATTGTCCCACATATTGAGACAATGTCCCATATTTTCATTGGCTCTAGTTTTCAAAAGTCAAACCACTGTAGGAAAGTTTTTTTTATTTTTTTAAATCTGGCTTTTATCCAATGGCTGTGAAGAGAGCAAGGAAGGCTGTCATCACAAGGCTGTGTTTGCTATCAAACTGCACACATGTGGGTCAAGAAGTGCAGGTTGACCTTTCACCGTCTTTGCTACGCTATGCCCAACGGAGAAAAAATTGTGAGTCACCGCAAAGTCACAAGCTATGCAGATTTAAGTGCAATATGATGGAAACTACCACAAAGAAAAGGAAAAGCAGCTACAACAAAGACTCTGAAACTCCTTATAAGTATTTATAAGATTCTCAGTTTTTTTTTGTGAAATTTGACAGTTATTTTTCAATTTCACACAGGGGGAATACGACATGAAGCGACACAGTATACATGTGAGTCTCACATGAAACATTTGGCTCAAAAAGAGATGGACCGATCAATGGATGCATTCGTGCAAAGCATAGAGATGTCACAAGATAAGGGGCAGAATAGAAATGTTTATTATTTGAGTTATAGATAGACATTATATCAAAACTGTAGACTATCTCTGAGCCTTGGTACCGTGTCCCACATTATCCCACACAAACATACTCTTTGTCCCACATTTGGTTTGTTGGGATCTGGTCACCCTAAATAGTCCTGGTGCAATTAGCAACCAGAACTATTTAGATATATAGATAGATAGATAGATAGATAGATAGATAGATAGATAGATAGATTGATGGACTGAATTGGGAAAGAAAGCTTTTAGGTTTTCGGCATTTACTGCTTGGAATAATGTACAATCTGATCTTCAACTTCAAAACGTATTACCTTGAATGAGTTTAAGGCTCTGGTGAAATCGATGCAGTCCAGGTTGTCTGTGTGCAAGTGTTTTGTATGAGCAAGTTTTAATGTTGTTAATTTATGTGTTGACTGTTACTTTCACTATAACTGTATTGCTGCTATCTTGGCCAGGTCTCCCTTGTAAAAGAGATCTTTGATCTCAATGGGACTAACCCTGGTTAAATAAAGGACAATAAAATAGATAGTAACTTTATTGATCCCGAGGGAAATTCAAGTTTTCAGCATCACAGTTCCATAGTGCAAAACTTGTTAATAAAAAGACAGTATAGAAGTTAGTAGTGCAAAGTACAAAGTACCAAAAAATATACCAGATATAAAATTACAAGGAGATGAAGAAAACTGTTAAAACTGAATATAGTGCAGGGTAACAGCTGTGATACACCACTATTAAAAAAGTGAATATAGTGCAGAAGAGACCGTTAAAAATGAGTATAGTGCATTATTATCTGTCCTGCAGACCGTCCTCCTTTGTCGATTTATTTGAACTGCCTCTAAATAGATTTAAAAAATGTGGACTTTTTCCATTATCAATGTAATATCAAAAATAATATGGGCATCAAGCATAAAAATCAATAACAACAAAAAAACAACTATATTTAATCTGTGTGAATACTCGATTCTGATTGGCTGCAGGATGTGACGCGTTCTAAGTACTTCCGGTGAAACTGTCCGTTGACCGCGGCTAAATGAATTGGTGCCTCCAAACAAATGTGAATATCTTATATTTACATTTATTTACAACACTTCAGTGTTTCAGTGACATGGCTGGATAGCTAACGTTTGCTAGTTGCGCTGGTAATAATACTGTACATTATATATTTGCTGTTTTTCAACCATACGTGTTGTTATTGACGTTGAATGTTGCTAGGATGACGTTAGCTTTCTGGCTCCCATTGCCAAGTGGAAGGTAAGGTCCGTCCTATTTCCTGGAGTAGTGAACAACGTTTCCATTGCATAGGAACCTTATGGGATAGCAATGGTTGTTCCAGGTATTAGCAAACCCCTCAGGTGTTGCTAGGGAAACAGAGTTATGGCATGTGAAAAACTTTACATTTTGGTTGTAAAACACAAGAAGATATAAATTAATGGTCTTGATTTTGTTTTCTTGCATTATCCCTCACCAACAATATACTATAGCAGTGCTCAAACTAGTCAATTTGTCCCCTCCCAACACACACACACTCACATCCAACCCCCCAGCATTAACACAGAAACAGTTTTTAAAGCTAGTCACATGTCAAAGACAATTTTTGGAACAGTAATGCAAACAGCACATTACTATGGACATAAATGCACTTTTCCCTGCTGCTTAACACGACTGCAAATTGTATGAAATTGTCTCTGAAACGTTTACTTATTTTATTTATTTATTCATTTATTTATTTTTATTTCTATTTTTAGGTATGTTAATTTTAACACTTATTTATTCTATCCTTTTTAATGCACTGACGGGAGCCGGGAGAAACAGTATTTCGTTTCCTTATGTGTATGCAAATACTCAGTGAAATGATAATAAAGTCAATCTTGACTCTTGAATTAGCAAACCTTCAGGTGTTGCAAGGGAAACAGAGTTATGGCATGTGAAAAACTCTATATTTTGGTTGTAAAACACACGAAGATATAAATTAATGGTCTTGATTTTGTTTTCTTTGGCAAGTGACCATGGTATAAGCAGTATAATGCCCTTTGAGGTGTCCATAATCATTATCCCTCACCAACAATATAATATAGCAGTGCTCAAACTAGTCAATTTTATTAGGGATGCACATGTATTTGTAAGTAGTCCAAAATCTCAGCACACAGATGCCATTTTAGATAAGTATCCCAGTATTCTGTGACTTCTCTGTGATAAAGATAAAATTGGGTTTATCAGCATGTGCACAGATTTCAAATCATGTCATGATATTTTACACTTTAAGGCTACAGACTATTCTGTCTGGTCCTTTGCATATGTGACATACATTTGTGATACATTTGTGACAGTGTTCCTAACATTTATCCTTTCTTCAATTCAAATTCATAAAAAGAGAGCTCTGTGTACTTCACTGTGTGCCTCAGGTGACGGGAAAAATGCACTCCTAATAACATGCAGGTGCAAAATGATATTGCAGGATCTCCTTGAGTAACATTAATCTAATTGCAATTATGCATTAAATCTGATGAGAAGACTCGCAGTAACAGCCTTGTCTTTTTGTCTCTCTTCCAGGGGTGTCCCCAGTTGCTGCCTGCAGATAGGATCCTGGTGCCAGTCAACGTGGTGAAGCCCATCACGCTACGTGCGAAGAACCTCCCTCAGCCCCAGTCTGGACAGAGGGGGTACGAGTGTCTGCTGACCATTCAGGGAAACGAGAACAGAGTTCCTGCCCTGCGCTTCAACAGCTCCTCAGTGCAGTGTCAAAACACATCGGTGAGGATGAGTGTGTGCATGTGTGTGTGTGTGTGTGTTTTACTTGCCAGCTTCACTGGGGATATCATCATTGACCACGACCCACCCACACAGCAACACAATCTCTATAAAAACGCCCCATTTCTATAAAGTGTTCCTATAAAAGTGACAATAATATGTTCAATCTCTTGCACACACACACTTATTCCTGCTGAGGGTTTTTCCTCTTCTAGCTAGACAATGGGTAGATGAGACAAGAGCATGACTTTGTCTCTCTCCTGCACAGCCATCCCTGCGATCATGCTCCATTCACCGACTGAATAATGCATCGACAGCAATGAAAGACTGGCATGGAAAAGGCTTTATACTGGTCTTGATGCTAATCGTCTGTTGATACAATAACATCTCATCTTCCTGTCTATCTTCATCACTGTGTGTGTCAGTGTCTGTGTGTAGAGATGTCTGCGGGAGTTTTGTGTGTAATCACAGTACAATCCAAATATTGTACTTTGATTGAGCAGTGAAGGAGGGAAACTGTAATTTAGCGGAAAATTATGATTCTAGCAGCAACCCTCCATGCTGCTCGTGTTACAGAACCAAGTGAAAAATAATCTTTGAAAGCTCTCTGGTGTGTATATTGTGTGTTTGTGAGTTCAGTGTGTGTACAGCCACCTGTTGATGATGCATTTTGCATTCAAAGGAGTATTGTTATACCAGAGCCTTTTGGATTTGGAGATAATAGACAGTTTAAAGTAGCTCAACAGCCTCTCTCTCCTTCTCATATTCTCTTTCCCCGTCTCTTCCTCTTTCCCTCTCTGGTTGCCATGGTGATAGTATTTCTATGATGGGATGGAGATGAGCAGTCTTCCCGTGGAGCTGACCGTCATCTGGAACGGAGATTTCAGCATTGACAACCCCGCCCACAACAAAGGTGAGCACGCACAGAGGCACGAGCGCACACACACACACACACACATTTGTGAATCCATATCAGCTCTTTCCATAGTCATCACAGTATCATAGGAAACCACACACACATATAGTCTCTTATAAACTCTCACTTAAACACACACATAGACACAAACACACAGTAAAGCTGCTGCTTCCCCATTGTTGCCCTTGGAGCCGGTCTCCATGGCAACAGGCGGGCGGTGTGCTGAGGTGCAGCATCCATCCCCCTGATGTTGCCATGTAGAGTGGTTAACTTTAACACATCCTCTCGTACGCTTTCCTTCTGTAGGTCTCTTTCCATTTGTCCGTATGTCTCTCCTGCACTTCACTGTCTGTCCCAACTCTCTAAATTCCATTTCCTTGCCTCCTCACAAACATGATTTATTTTCAAATGTTTCTCTTATTTGCTCTGTCAACACCTCTCTGGGAGTTTGGCAATGTATCCATCTCTCTGTCGCCAATGCTGCAATTCAATGTGCTTATTCCAGGCTGGATTTACAGAGAGAAAATAGGTGGCATATGATATATATATATATTTTGCTGCCTCCTCATTTTTATTCTGTCCAACTCTCCATCTAACGGTATACCGTATGTGGAATGACAGCTCACTGCTGCATTTTTAAGCTTTCAACATTCAGCTGTTGAGTTTGATCCATGATCCATGCTGGGGCAGGAAAACAGCAGCATGCTGGGGGTTGTAGTTCTCTGACAGGAAAACAACTCATTCTAACCTAAGGCAGCGGATTCAGGCATAAGAAACATATTGTTTAAAATATGGATGATATGCCAACATGACACTGCGCTGTAAGGCAAAGTTTGCACAGTATTTGTGTGTGCTTGTGTACATGTGTCTCTGAGTCAAAACATATCCTTGAGCATAAGTGTAAAATCAAAGAAGCAACAAAAGTTAGAGAAAGAGAGGAAGATGCTTGAGAACTCCTCTACCATCCTCCTACCTTTGTTTGCCTGTGGAAGAAGCGGCTCCTAGGGCATCATTTGATGGACAGATCACACATGCATCTAATGGCAATTAAAAAGAAAATGGCTGGCCCGTTGCCATGGAGATGATATGTTAAATGTGTGGTGAATGAGCGAGAAAGGCGAGAGGCAGCCATGGTGAGAACTCAAAGACAGGGAGCGAGGGAGGAGAGTATATAGAGATGATGATAGATGGAGAAATAATGAGACAAAGATATCAACGAATGTCGCTCTCAAAATGTTGAGTTTGTTGTTCGCACATTCAAACAGCAGCTGACAGATATTGAGAGATTTGGGTAAACAACCCAAATTTTAGTTTGTTGTGTGTTTTGAAGTGTTTGTCCGTCATTTTGGAGGCTTTTGCGCTAAATAAATTTGCATGCATTTGCTGTTCTGTAATCATTTGTACAAAGGTTGTTCACTCGAGTTATCTCATTCTGCCTATATATTCTCCCTTCCCCCTTGTTTTCTTTCCCTCCTTCTCTCTTGTGTCTTTCCTCCCTCTCGCACAGTCCATCTGTACAAGTGCGACGCCCAGCGTGGAAGCTGCGGTTTGTGTCTGAAGGCAGACCCGCTGTTTGGATGCGTTTGGTGCAAAGGAGAGAACCGCTGCACCCTCAAACAGCACTGCCCCCACCCCGAGAGCCAGTGGCTGGAGCACAACGGCATCAACAGCAAGTGCACCCACCCGCGGATCACACAGGTGAGACACACACACACACATACCAGGACACAGATGCATCCACACATAAGCGCCTACATGAACACAAGCAACATTAATGCCTTTTAACTCAAAGGCCATACATACGCGCACACAAATAATTACAGTACTCCGATGGGAGCGTATTTATATTCATCACCTGCGAGACAGTGTGGCAGTTGATCATTTCAACATAATGGCTGAGGCTGTGAGTCACCACAAGGTATTCAGTCTGACAGCACAATATATTTGACACCTTTTTACAGTGCAGGTACACATCTCTCGTATAAATAATGATAGACTGGAATCACAATTACAGCAATCATGTGAAAAGGTGTTTTTTCTTAAAACTGTAAATGGGACAGTGCTTATTTTTGACAGAATTTGCTCCCATCTTACTTTCAATGTGAACATACAAACACCAGGATAGACCATATAAGACCTAGAAAGAGACAGATCATCTTCATCCTTGCTAGTTCTCAATCAACCCTGCCCAGATGGTCACGCAGACCCCCACTTAACCCAGCGTGCTCCCGAAAACCGCCGACACCGTGTGAGGCAAATGGACTTGACCTGTGCGGGACATATAAAAGGGGCAGCAGCAGAAGGGATAAGGGTCGGCGACATGAAGGATAAGAGGATGCAAAGGGAAGATGGATGGAAGGGTGCCCAGATGAAGGGAGAGGAGGATGGATTGGGTTGACATGAAAGAGAGGTGGTGACGGATGGGTAGACTGAGCCAGAATAGAGACATGCTGAAGGGGTGGAAGAAGACCCCTATGCCCTCCCCATATCCCCCGTGATGGATTTAAAGGTCCTGTCTGCATCATTTTCCTGAGGAGGAGAGTTAGGAGCAGATGGTGACTGACTAGAGATGAAGGGATGAAGCAAAGCGTGGATAAAAAAGACAGACAGGGGAATCCGTTTTGGTGTCCTGGGGAGTGATGGGTTTGGACAGAGAGAGGGAAGAGGGATACAGGAATGAAAGGATAATCCCTTCGCCGCTGTCCGCTCTCTACATCATCCTACAGTACATAGACCAGCATACAGATAAGTGGCCGACCTTGGTGGAGATTCACTTAAAGCAGCACAGTAAACCCCGTTGTTTCTCGTAATCTTGAATCTCCACAGACCATGTTAACCTGATGGGTTTCAGCAGATTTTTTTTTCTATAGTCAGACACAGAAAAGAGAATTCTTGAATATCTGAACACTGAGGACATAGACATCTCCAAAAGAGGGGACTTAACTACCGTCTCGTCTCGCCCAAACCATTGTGATTATTTTTATCCAGGCAAAAATCAAATAAACTTGAGGAAGGTGATGAGAAGATGTTGTCCCTTGTTGCGCTTATTAAAGAGTCCGGTGCACTCTATCAATCCTCCACTCCTCTGTTTGTCTTCACCCCCGAGCGGTGGATTTATTCCTGGAGATGGGCCCTGTATTTCTCCTTACATCCCCGAGGCTGCAGCCGGGACATATTGCAGCCTTCTCACGTCCCCCATAAAAACTGTCAGCGGGTGAGGAGTGAGGACTTTTCCAAGACGACCGGGGCTCTAATGCATTCTAATACGCTTCATTATAATGACATCTCCCATCAACAATATGAGAGGGAGAGACTCGCGTAGAAGGATGGAAAGAGAAAGGGAGAGAGAAGTGATTAAGTGTTTGCCTCTACCCAACCGTCAATTATCTTGTCAAAGTCACAAATCTAATCAACGCCTCATTGCGTCTCTCCCTCTCTCTCTCTTTCATTCTTTTGCTTCTTCTTCCTCCTTCACTATTTCTCTTTTAACTCTTTGTCCCTCTCCATCCCCCGTATTTGCTAATAAATGGAGAGCAAGCCGCGATGCATTGTGTGCAATCTTTTTAATTGCATGTATTGTAGCCCCGTTCCCAGAAGGCTCTTTTTTTTCATTAAGATATCAGCAGGGAGCCTTATTAATCAGAGACACTGAACCATGCTATAACGATATCTCCCACACGGCAGCCACGGGACTTGTGTTGTGCATGACCTGGCGCGAGCTCGCCTCTGTCACTCGATTGGCTAGTTCCTTTCAAGTCCCAGCTAGTTCACTTTGTTTTAGTTCACTTCTTTGAAAAAATAATCAAATTAAAAGTGTTTGATGTTCTTGTAACATAAGGATTATCATACCACAACATGCGAGAGCTTCAAGCCATAAGATAACCTCTACTTGTGAACACCGCAGGGGGTCACGCTGCCAACTACACACAGAGCAGAGAAACGATCTCAGCCCCGGTGAAAATCCTTCAGATCACTCTTTTTCAGTGTGGATGTTGACACAGCACCATTAAAGCTGGGCCTGTTTCTGCAGCATGCAGCATGGAGGACTCCTATTTGACAGAGACAGATAGAAACAGACTATTCTGTGTCCGTCTCTAACATCCATCCATCTGGGCCGGCCTGATACACTCTCGTTGGCCAAAAAGTAATTGTGTGAGTAAAGTGTTGATGGATGTTAGAACCGCCTCATCAACAATGAGAGATGTTACTGATAAATCAAAGGACACTGTGAATACTGCAAAGATGTCACCCACTGCCGAGTTTTAAGTTAATCTTATATAATATATCGCCGTGGTTTTCAGTGAATACAGGATTGAGAAATGACAATCCCGTGACCCTGAGTCTTGACCCCTTAGCTGTCACCGGAGCTGTTATTTTGACGTTTATTGTCTCTTTCCTGCAGCCGTCTCGCCCTTCAGCAAAGTAATTTTTTTCTGAGTTAATGTGCGAACAGAAAACACTTATCCCCAACGAAATAATATTAAATTTGAATGTATAGCTATTATTATTCTTCTTTTTGTCCTGTTTTTTCACTTTATATTGTGTTTGCAGAGAGACCATACAGTAGTTTCACAGGAACCAAACTTTTTATTCTGAGTGGCGGACCACTAATGCTCTTTATCTCACACCAATTGTGAAGTTAGCATTTTGACTACAATATTCTTGAAAGGGAGTTCGTTCTCAGACGCTAGTTAACGTTCATGTTCATTCATGTTAACATCCTTCCTACTGAGCCACTATTCGAAGGAGCTCTTTCATGATAACACTCCGTTATAAAATGAATATACTCTTAATTGTTTGACACACTAATTTCAGATAAGTTGTAATTTAAAATAATGGCTTATAAAGCTGTGTACAGTATGGGGTTGAAAGACATATTGCAGCTAATTGAGATCAAATAGGAGAGACAGATTATGTTAATAAATTAGAATAGCTTTTTAATGTTTGGCAAAGGAATTTGAGTGTGTATGGCACAATGCGGATTGAAAACGTATCATTTACCGTATACATTTTTTTTTAATTTTCTGGTAAACTTTGCTGACATTTCATTCTTTTGAGTATTACAATTTTTTTTTGACATAATTTACAGAATAAACACGAAGACAAAAAGAGAGGGAAACAAATCAAGTGGTGTCATTTATATCTTGTATTCCATTTACTCATCTACAATTTTCACATCTAAATTTTTACTGACTTGGGTTTTAAATGTAACTGTCATCTGCTGCCCAGTAACACCTTATGTTTTCAGTGAAATGCTTTTTGCAATGAGCAAATGCCAAAATCACATCTCCAAAGTCATCAATCTCGATTTGAATTTCAACAGATCACACCTCTGAGGGGTCCCAGGGAGGGCGGCACGCTCGTGACTATCCGTGGTGAGAACCTGGGACTGGATTTCAGCGAGATTCAGGACAACGTGAAGGTGGCCGAAGTGGATTGCACCCCCATACGTGAGGGCTACATCCCTGCTGAACAGTGAGTCACATTTTATATTGATGACTGAATATTGAACATTGGCAGCACCATGTAATAAACAGCACATCCTCACCTAGTCTCCATTTTGGGGCTGCCCCCTCATAGTCAAGCAGTCGATTAATCGGTCATTTTTGTCTTTGTTGACTAAGAGTCAGTTGGTCATTTTGAAATATTTTTCATGCTGAATGACTTATTTCCAAGAAATTTATGAGCAAATCTCTGTTAGATATAAGGATTTAAAGTGGTGCTTTTGTGTGATTCTTTGTGGAGAAACTCAGTTTTACAGATCTGTTGATTAAGGCTACATCCACACTAATACGTTTTTGTTTTAAAACATAACTTTTGCTACGTTTATGCCTAGCGTCTGCACTACTCCGGCATTTAAAACCCCTAAAACAGAGACGTTTGAAAACGCTGCTGACCCCGTTTTAGTTTTAATACTCCGCGGTTGTGTTTTAGTCTGGCTGGGCAGAAACGGAGACCCACGTTCGCCTCTTGTTTGGGTCTTATCAGTCATGACGCGTCCTTCCCTGATTTGTTACGCCCCTGTCATGTGAACCTTTGCTCTGAAACAACTCCCAATCTCCCAGTGTGTTTTACCGCCGCGTTAAAATGCCGCGTTAAAATGCCATTTTAAATCAAAAACGTATTCCTGTGGATGTAGCCTAATTCAACTGATCGATTAGTCGACAAAATCATGTTAAGAATTTACTAGGTTGAGGACAGCCCTATTCAATTTACATTCCTGCAGAGCATTAAGTCACTTTTGAAGCAGCAGCTAGCTATAAATAGCACATATACTCATGACTTCAGGTTGTAATGAGCTTTGCTGTACAATAATTCACCATTTTGCAAACTAAAATTTACATAATATCTATTAATATAGTCTTCTCCAGCTGCACTGGAACCATAGGGAGAAGTCAAACTATGTTTTGGAACAGCAGCGAGGCTAAATCCTGAATTCAGCGCGGTGTGTCTGCTCTCCCTTCCCTTGCCATAATCCCATTGAACGCACTTTGACCACAGCTGAACACTTCATGCCCTGCAGGGAAAAAAAGTCACACACAGATACAACACTCTGTTACCTGTGTTAGCCACACGACGGAGCCATAACAAGTCAGCCTGACCAACTGATCATGAGTCAGAGTACTCACCTCGGGGTGTTTGTGTGCATGTGGGTCTCTGTGTGTGTGTGTGTGTGTGTTGCAGCAAGAAAGACGGTGAGTGAGTAACAGAGAGAGAGAGAGAGAGACATGACCGGTAAACTAATGCTAAATTAGCCTAATCCCTAGACCAGAAGAAATTGGAGTTTGATGTAACTTCCAAGTCACAGCGGTGCACGTAGAGTACACCTGTATGTGTAGGCCTAGAAAGTAACAGCTCAGGCCTCCATATTTCATCGCAGCACATACACACACACTTTCCCATAATCATTTTAGAAAGTTCAGGAGGTTACATTTAGTTGACATTTGAGTTTAATCCAGGGCTTTGGTTCCTTACAGGTGCCTTCTGTCAAATTATTTTAAACTAGTTTAAAGTTGGCTTATCGCCGATGCCAGGGCTTCTTCTGCTCAGAAAGTAAGTTGTGTGCCAGCACTTTTCTAAGCAAACGCTGACCCAGCAGAAGAGGCAGCTGTATTTGAGGTCATATGTAAAAGGATGGAGACTTTTTCCCTTTTTCTCTCACAAGTTGGCAGTGTGCGGGAGGTGAAGTCGCTGCCAAATAATACATTATTTTATTGAGGTTTTAACAGCTTTAGGTCCATTCTTTTTACATAATCTGCTCAGCATTTGCTGGCAAGGCGACCTGCTGCAGGGTTTTTCTAGAGGTTTTCATATAGGCATTTTTGCTTGTGGCACATAATATTTAGGTGTGTCTGTATATGCGGTTCCATATGTTTTTCTTTTCCTACATATTCTACAATTATGCCCATGTGTGTTTTTCCAGGATTGTGTGTGAGATGGGTAAAGCAGAGAAGAGCCAGTATACTGGGAACGTGCAGGTCTGTGTCGGGGACGGAGAGTGCAGACCAGAGTTCATGGCGAAGTCCTCCAAGTACTACTATTTTGTGGTGAGTCTACACTTTCAATATTTTATCTTCTTGTATTAACGTAAACATTTGATCATCAAAGTGGAAAAAGTATGTTGCATCATCATAGGATTTGCCTTTTTGTAATACATAGTACACTAAAACCAGAAAATATTCACATTTAATAAGCTGGAATCAGAGAATTTTAACTTTATACTCAAACAAAATACTCAAACCTGTTAATTGATTGTCAAAATAGTTGGCGATTGATTTAATAGTTGACAACTAATCAGTTAATCGTTGCAGCTCTAAAAAAGACTCTAGATGATGGATTCATTACAATCAGTATTTTGCTTCTACGAGCAAGAAGGCACCCATGCTGCATATGTCACCCTCTGCATGTTAGCACCTTGCTGGTTGTTGATCTGTGTTCTCACCCACTGTGTTAATACCGTATGTACATGTTTTGGCTGTGATCCGACATGGTGTGGTTCTGACTGCGTGCACTGTATCAGCAGTGAGACATAACTGGCAGTCAGTCATTAATGAGCGCAGAATGAGAACTGATGCTTATAAAAACGTTTTTCTGACATGCACTCATAAAAACGCACACTCTCTCTGTCCTTTCAAAACCCTGTTCTGCTCACAATTAATCGGCATCACTCGCACACGCTGAAATAAATTTGCAGCTGTTGCCATTATGTACTCGTTTTATGAAGTTTTATCAGTTTTACTGCCATCCATTAATGGGCGCTGGCCGAGTTTTATTCCTCAATGGGGTCCCTGTCCAGGATTATATGATGTTAGGTCTAGATGTCACAGCACGCAGCGGGCTGCAGATGAGATTATAAGAAGGCCGAATGAACTGAAGGAGGATTTATTTATGCCCAGCTTCCAGTGGACTACATGTTGCTGCTGTGCCAAAGCTTTCTACATCAGTATACTGTAGTGTATGTAAGTGGGAATAGTGAGTGCAGGTATATATTAACACTCAAAGGCATATTTAGCCGAGAACGCTCGGTAGATTTTTAATTTCTGGAGCCCGCAGTTTATTAAAACAAACCGGTTGTCTAATCATAAAGTTCACTCATTTGTGTCTCAACCTCTAATGTTAGAAATGCGTTGCCTATTAGTGAGGTAGAGAGGGGTGTTTATTTTTAACAAGGAGTTATGATTAGGCTAAGAATAAAGACTTTGCATTGTATATTGTTTCATTAAAACATACAGCTCTTGTTACAGTAACACAAGTTAAACATTTAGATTCATCCACAGCATGTTTGATTTTATTTACATGAATTAAAACAAATTAACAATGTAAACACAACATTTAGCATACAAAAGCCCCCTCATATTTTCCATCTCTCATTTATTACATGCTCGCTGAGGATTCCTATAATCTTTCCCCGTATATTGAATATTTTATGACTCTGGTTTACCTTTACTGATTCACATCTTCACCCTGTATTTAAAGCAGTTTATGGTCTTTTGAGCATTAGAATTTCACTGTTATAAATCATTTATTTTCCTACTGTAATTCACCTTGATTTCCCCCCCCCCCTCTGATTGACTTGTGACCTTACAACCTCTGCCCTTCCTCCAGATCCCGAGGATCATCACCATGAAGCCCAGCCGAGGGCCGGTCTCCGGGGGAACCATCGTCAACATCACCGGCAGCCACCTTGACGCTGGGAGCAACGTGTCCATCATGTTTAAGGACCAGCCATGCACTTATGAGGGGTTAGTGGGGAGCAGGCCAGAGCTGATCCCGCCAATCACACTCAATTAAAAGCTCAGTCAAAGCTTGTGTTAGTCAAACTGCAGGGAGTAAACCCCTCTGACGGTTCTCATCTTTGGTAGACCGTTACCACATAAAATGAGTAATTAAATGTCATGGAAGGAAAAATCAAGGAATGGTGAATAGTTTTTTAATCATCTGTTATTTAGCGATTAAAGATCTTTTCCTTGGTAGATATAATTTATCTATATCTATTTAATTTAATTTAATTTAATTTAATATTTATTTATAATCATTTAACACTGGTCAATGCACAATTTCATGTCCACTTAGGCAACCATTCAATCATGTTAAATATTAAATTGATATTGGTTTTGAATGTTTTAGTAGTCATTGATAAACAACTAGAGAGATGACTCCTGAGTGTTTACACAATGTAATATATTTTTGGATAAGAACTTATAGTAAGTAATTGTACTGTCTATACATGTCATATTAGCTTGTCGCGAATACAAATTTAAATTTTGGTGAGGAAAAACTGGCATGGCCATTTTCAAAGGGGTCCCTTGACCTCTGACCTCAAGATATATGAATGAAAACGGGTTCTATGGGTACCCACGAGACTCCCCTTTACAGACATGCCCACGTCATGATAATCACATGCAGTTTGGGGCAAGTCATGGTCAAGTCAGCACACTGACACACTGACAGCTGTTGTTGCCTGTTGGGCTGCAGTTTGCCATGTTATGATTTGAGCATATTGTTTTATGCTAAATGCAGTACCTGTGAGGGTTTCTGGACAATATTTGTCATTGTTTTGTATTGTTTATTGATTTCCAATAATAAATATATACATACTGTAGATTTGCATAAAGCAAGCATATTTTTCCACTCCCATGTTGATAAGAGTATTAAATACTTTGCAAATCTCCCTTTAAGGTACATTTTGAACAGATAAAAGAATGTGCGATTAAGTATTTTAACCGATTGTCAGCCCTAATAACTAGTTTTTCTCTCATCCTATCATCACTTTAGGAGGGGTGGCCAGTGGCTCACCTGCAGCACCCATGCTTCCCTGAATGGCTATGGAAACGTGTCCGTGTCTGTGAGCATAGACAAGGCTCATCTCCAGAAAGACCTGCGGTTTGAGTACGTGGAAGATCCCACCATCACCAAGATAGAGCCAGAGTGGAGCATCTACAGGTATGATACAAGGGCACATTTCAGTCAGTTCACCTTTATTTGACAAAAGCTTGCGTGTTACTCACTGCTATTGGATATTGATGGATCCTGTAGATGGAGATATCCCTGCAAAGCAGACGCTTGTCAAAACAAAAATGAACAGCAGCAAATTACTCCAGTTAACCCATTTGTGCCCGCAAGTGAAATTTTAATTTTTGATGGAAAGTGTTCTTTGGGCTTGCCTAAGCAGCACAAATGTGAAGACATTTTCAAAATTGGTCAAACCGTTTTTGGGCACATGGGGCTACTCGATATAGTATGATAAGAAAATGGCTCTCAGAAACCACAAGTATTCGGTATCCAATGCATTTTTCATATAGAAAACATCTAATAAACACAGCGCTTAGCCTTTTTCCTAATTTTTCAAAAATCCTGACTTTGACTATTAAAAAAAGTGATTTTTCATGTGATCTAAAAATGTCAAAGATGACCAATCAGAACAAATGCTGGGGCATTTTTCCTTATACTGAATATAGTCTTTGGGAATAAATAGGTTAATAGAAAATAATAAAGTTTTAACCATCTACAAACGGATAATAAAAAATCTACAATATCTTCATTTTGTACCAGCAGCCTGAGCTAATGTCTCGGCATCAATATCACTTCCAGTGAGTAATAATTTATATCACCGTCTGTCAAAACAATCTGAGCTTTCCTCTGAACTCTGTTGTCCATCTTCTCTCTCTCTCACAGTGGAAATACGCCGTTGACAGTGACAGGAACTAACCTGGACATCATTCATACCCCACTCATCAGAGCAAAATACAAGAACCATGAGTCACTCAATGTAAGTGATTGCGAACACAAACAATGTGGATGATAAAAAAAAGCATGTGCTTCACCTTGGTAAAAATAAACCAAGGTGAAATACCTGAAGGAGATTTTTGTTTTGTTACCTCCACCAGTTTTTCTAAGTCCCTAACTTCCCTTGTCAGCTAGACGTCCCAAAGGAAGAGGGCCATAGTAAATGTCATAGTAATTTTCTTTTTTCCAGAGCATGACTAAATGCCTCAGTGCCACTTTTAGGTAAATGGGTCAAGGAAAAAACTCAGAGAATACCGGGAGGACATAGTGACAACCAACAGGTTGCAAATGACTTAATAGAGAATGATGTAATTCCTCTCCACACCTCTGTAACAATAGGCAAGTTTTGACACCAAACTAAAAAGCACAGAGATTGGCCCTTATCAAATTCTTCTACCCTCTATTCACCCTTTTACCCAGGGGAGGATAGATAAAGCCATACAAGGGTCTCTGTGATCTGATTGAAAGAAGAGGGAGTAACAAAAGGCGGTAATGCTATCTTCATGGTCCATTTGAGCATGAGCTTGCACCACGTTTAACATCTGTGCTCACATATGTCTGCACCGGGCATTGTTGTGCAGGCAGCTTGCACTTTGAACCAACATAAATTAAATGTGCCGACGGATAATTTGCTCACTCTCACTTTCTTAGTCTTACACAGTTTTGCACTGAATGTGAGGAAAGTAAAAAAAACAATGCACAGAGAAGTTTTTTTGCAGTTACCTTCCTGCAGCAGTGCAGGATACGAGTCCTGAAGACCTTTCAGGATTAGAAGGTTTGATGTTCAAGGAGCCAATTAGAGTGACAGGCAGTAGTTTGAGTGGCTGCATGGCAGAGGTTACTGTGGAAATGTCTGTGAATGAGACGGAAACGTCTGTGAATGAGACCTGTGCTGGTGGTTGATTTGTCAACGCCCTGACAGACAGAGAGGAATGGAGACGTTAGAGGGATATTGAAGGGCGTGACAATGACAGATCGGACAATCTGTTCTCGTGTATGAAACTGGTTTAGAGATGTGAATAAAGGAGGAATAAAGAGGAAGGATTTAAATCTCATCACACGTCAAACGAAAGGCCAGGTTAAAGGGCGAAGAAACACAAAACAAGTGTGAGACAAGACGCTTAAAAAAATAGATGTAAGAGACACTATAATTGAGCGGTAAAGTGGTATAGAGAAAAGATGAGTGACAGAATAAGAATGTGTCAAAGAGAGAAGGAAAGATCACAGAGGAGAATAACTGGACAGGGAATAAAGAAGTGATGAGAGGGTGGGGGTGTCTTTCTGGAGGGTAATGAAGGAAGGCTAAGACCTAGTTATCACTCCCCGAATCTTCACACATCAAAGCCGGATCGTGGTGAGACTGCACGCGCTCTCTAACTGCACCTCATTTGGTGGCTTCCTTTGAGGAAAATACTCCAACAGGTTCTTCTTCACGCTTTTTGAAATGGAGGAGCTTCCAGTTTGAATTGAGTCTCCAGTGGGCCTTAGTGAAATGTAAACCTGTGACATAAAAGATCTACACTAACTGCCGATGGGATGTCTTAGCATATAGTAGAGTTGGTGCATGTTCAAGTGCCAGTTTGCCAGAGCTTTAGTTGCAAGAAGGCATGGGGTGATGTAATTGGGAAGTCAGTTATAATTTGAGGTATATTGAGATCCAGCCATGAAAACTTGTATGAATAATATGGACTGATGCATCACTCACAGTATCTTCATTAAGATGGAAAGCACAACAACACCTCCCAAAATGCACATAGCAAATGACAAAATTAAGCATAATTTTCTGCATGTTAATTTTATTATCATTTCTCTGCTTCCACTAAGCACTCATTTCATTTGCATAAGATATGTTCCTTCATAAATATAACTTCTCCCTTCTCTCTCTCTGTCTTTTGCCAGTTTTGCCAGGTGTTCAGCCCGACAACCATGGTGTGCCAGGCCCCGCATCTGAACATCAATCTGGGAGTCAGGCCGCAGGAGGCATTTGAGAGACCTGATGAGTTTGGCTTCAAACTGGACGATGTGCAGGCTCTGATGACACTCAACAGCACCAACTTTATCTACTACCCCAACCCTGAGTTTGAACCACTCAGTGTGTCTGGGGTGCTGGAGCTTAAACCTGGATCACCCATTATACTGAAGGTACGATGATGGGTATTACCCACACTTACTTACAATCTGTATTTATTAGGGCTGTCAATCGATTAAAATAGTTAATCATGATTAATCGCAAATTAATCACACATTTTTTTATCTGTTCAAAATGTACCTTAAAGGGGGATTTGTCAAGTATTTAACACTCTTATCAACATGGGAGTGGGCAAATATGCTTGCTTTATGCAAATGTATGTACTGTATATATTTAATACTGGAAAACAATTAAAAACACAAGTCCAGAAACCCTCACAAGTACTACATTTTGCATAAAAACAATGTGCTCAAATCATAACATGGCAAACTCAAGCCCAACAGGCAACAACAGATGTCAGTGTGCTGACTTGACTATGACTTGCCCCAAACTGCATGTGATTATCACAAAGTGGGCATGTCTGTAAAGGGGAGACTCGTGGGTACCCATAGAACCCATTTTCATTCACATATCTTGAGGTCAGAGGTCTTTGAAAATGGCCATGCCAGTTGTTCCTCGCCAAAATTTAGCATAAATTGAGCATTATTAAACCTCCTCCGTGTTATTATCGCGTTAACTTTGACAGCCCTAGTATTATTGATTGTAAGTTATTGACTTTCAGTTACCCATAACATGTTTTATGGCATTTTGCAGTGTGATCAGTATTAACCCCTAACTCTCTTACCCCTCCATTTAAATTTTGAGGTTTTTATATCATTCTGTAGCTACCCAGTGGTGTTCCCTAAAATTTTGGTTTGGTATGTTTTAGCGTCAAATTCCTATTTTCCCAAGCCCTTCTAAAAACCTTTTCCCACGTGTCCTGACGTAGGTTTCTGCATGATGACGCTGCTACATATACAGTATATATACATCATTATGGTCGGTGTATTACATACAGTATGCTTTCAGTTTGGAGAAGCAGATAGAACTACCGGCACAGAAGCTAAGCGATATACTGCTGTGTGGACACCACGTTAGTTCAGATCCGAAAATTGCGCAATAACACAAGCAAACTAACCGATCGATGCAGCGGTAGACCAGCAACTCCCGTGTTCTGCGAGGTAAAATTACTGTTTTTGAGTTATATCGCTGTCTTCAAAGCCACCGGACTACATTGATGAAAACATAAATTTTGCCTTGCAGAAAGCAGGAGTATACATACAACCCCATTTCAAAAAATCCAAACTAACCCTTTTAGTTATTTCCAAACTTAGCACAGCCAGCCCTAGCATTAACATTTTTGATAACCTTATTGTTTAACCTACGTCACTGTTTTTTCCCTGCAGGGGCGGAACTTCCTTCCACCAACCATTAGTGGAAACGGAAAGCTGAACTACACCGTCTTTATTGGCGACAAGCCCTGCATGTTAACCGTGTCAGAGACCCAGCTGCTCTGTGAGTCACCCAACCTGACCGGTCGACACAAGGTCCTGGTGAGTGATACAGCACACAAAGACAAGAGAGAGACACTCACACAGATACACGTGACAGATAGGCAGGCTATGTTGGAGAAAGCAGACTGACCAACACATCGATCGACAGTTTGACAGACAGAAGAACGTCCCTCGTGTTGCTTTCTATCCATCTTCTTGTCCACTTCGGGACAGACTACGACTCTAATCCAATCAGCTCTGTGGTTCCTGTTACTGCCCACAAGCAGACAAAAGACAAACAAATAAGCCTTCAATAAGAGGGATTAGGGCCCCGGCAAACTCAATAAAGATTCCATTTGTGGTTTTAAAAGGGACCACTTTGAGCGAAGCGCTTCCTGATGTTACCACCTGAAGCCTGCGTCATAGAAAGAGATGGACACATTACTGTAACACAGTTAGTAGATGCACAAATAAACAGAAGTGTGTATACATTTAAATCAATATGTCTGCCTGTCTGGGCTTTGATCTTGATTTTGAAGGCAGAGAAATACTTTATAGACCTAAAAGGGATTCACAGAGACAATATTGTGTTATGGTTCATAAATATTTGTGAAATGTTTTGCCTTGAAGAACATTATACTTCTCTGAGTTTGATTGCTGCTTATTTCTCCCTTTCTAAGGGTCAAATTAGTGAAGTGTTATTGCTGAGATATTTAAGTGAAGCTCTCTGATTATAGCTCTATACTGAACCACTTGTCTAATTTTTTTATGGCCCTTCCCTATGCAAACCTTGTTTATTTATGTACAGTACATACATGCATTAATTATAATCCGCCTCTTTATCTTCCACCATAACAAGGCGCGTGTGGGCGGTACCGAGTTTTCACCAGGTGTTGTCCACATCACGTCCGACAGCCCGCTCAGCAGCACGGCAATCATCGGCATCGCCGCGGCCGGCGCCCTGCTCATCCTCTTCATCGTGGTGGTTCTCATCGCCTACAAGCGCAAGTCTCGTGAGAGCGACCTGACCTTGAAGAGGCTGCAGATGCAGATGGACAACCTTGAGTCACGCGTGGCGCTGGAGTGCAAAGAGGGTAAGAGGTCGATGCCGATGTGCAGAAGGTCGCATGGAGGAGAGTTTCTCCCACGATAGATCCAACTAACTTTGCTACCTTGGAAACTTTTTGAATTATGTATTTACTCTGTTTGAACGAGCACGCTCGTTCAGAACAAAATGTCAAATCTCACAATCTTGTTGTGAAAAGTCGTTTCTAGTTACAACTCTGTGAAGCTTATCAGCTTAGACAGAAATAAAAGTGGCGTTTTCAGAGTGAACATGTTTAAAAATAGAGTATGTGCTTGTTTATGGTATTAAGTATTGCCAGAGTGCAGTGTTGCCACTAGCTATCATTTTTTATTTATATGTCTGATATATTGGATCTGAAATCATAAGTGCCATATTATCATAAGATAATCGTTTTTGCTGTAGAGAAATAACTGGTTTGTGTATCTGGTTTATTCGTCAGCTTTTGCAGAGCTCCAGACAGACATCCATGAGCTGACCAGTGATCTAGACGGAGCAGGAATCCCCTTCCTGGACTACAGGACCTACACCATGAGGGTCCTCTTCCCAGGCATCGAGGAACATCCTGTACTCCGAGATCTGGAGGTATGGTAGAATGTTTCGCTGGAGTGTGCCCCCTTTAGTCACAGTCTATTTTAATAAATGAACACCTTGTAATTGGCTAAAACATTGCTAGACTTAAAGCTGCAGTGGGTAGAAATGGAGCAAATATGATTTAAAAATCCTGAGAGTAGTGCATGAGACAGGTAATCTGAAAAAAAAAAATTATGTGCCTCTGTGTCCTCTGTGTCCTCTGGTGCTCCTAATGGCATCCGCAAGATTTCACAGACCGGAGGAAAACAACCAATCAGAGCCGAGCTGGAGAACTAGCGTCTCTGAGCAGCTGTCAATCACTCGCAAACTCCGATCAAACGGTCAAACTAGGCGGCGCTGATTAAATATGAATCAATATTATGTTACGTTGATAACTATTTCTCGCCTCAAATGTTTTCAAAAACAACTTGTAGTGTACTGTTTAGCTGTAGAATGAGAAAGTTTGTGACCCGTCACCCATGTTGAGATCAGTTGAGGAAATACCAAGCACCGCCCACCAGCCGGAGCACAGCCAATAGGAACGCTCTCTCTCTGAAATTACCTGCGATTGGCCAAAGTCTCCCGTCACGGGCTAGATTTTTTAAAGACTGAAAACAACCGTGAGGAGGTGCAGAAGTCTAGTTTTCTCGCAGAACACTTGAATTACAATATGCTGAAAGGTTATTATGGAATTTTTGCCCAATGATGCCAAAAATATACTGCCTACTGAAGCTTTAACCTAACAATATTTAGATTCTACAATACGTTGTACATACATGTAGGGCTTAAAAATCAAATGCTTGAAGGCAGATATCTGCAGCATTTCCATTGATTAGATATTTCTTTAGTTGTGTTGATCAGCAGCTCTTAGGGATTCTTGAAAGACGACAGCTAGGTCTAAGAAGTTCATTCCAATTTCCCATTCAATTTGAATAGTGCAAATAACACAAGTGTGTTTGCCTGTTCCTCAGTCTCTATCAAATAACAATCTCAATGCAATTAGCCTTATTTGAAAAGAGAGCAAAATGAACAAGCAAATTAACAATGTGGTGGGTCACAGTAGGTGAAATTGACGCCGATGTTGTTTGTGTTGCTGTCTGGTAAACAAAAGCCTTTTGACGGCCGACAACGACACTTTTTCAAGAAAACAAACAAGGCAGCCCTCAAATCAGGAGCGCGCTCTCATTAATAACTCAAACGATATGAGACGCTGCTCCGTTTTCTCTCTCCACCTCAAAAACAAATTAAAAGTCAATCAGCGGGAGAAAAGCAAAAGCAAAAAAAAAAAGAAAAATCAAGTCATTTATCCCCGGTGGTGACATTGATAGACAGCCGTAATTGAGCAGGTCGTCTTGTTCCATTAAGAGAATGATGGACCCCCATCTCACTGCCCTCAGGGTTGGCCACTCTATCCCTGATGAGAATTTCCCAGTAATAAGCAATATTAATTATGTTTTAATTGGTATAAATGTCGAACTGTATGAGGAGTATAATGTGGGATAGGAGCCTAATGAAAGAAGCAGCAGGCTTGTCTTAGGCGGCTGATCGCTGCTTAATTGTTATTGATGTGTCGGATAATCTGAAGTCAAGTTTTTGACTGTGGGTTGTAGATCGTTTAGAAATAGCACAGGTACTGAAACAGTGGGATTTGCTCAGTACTGAAGTATTTAAAAACACACACAAGCACTCAGTTAAAATGAGAATTGCATGTAGAAGATATTAAGATATAGTCTGGCATGTGTCAGCTCAATAAAGGTTGCTTCTTTATTTGTTCTTTGGAACTGTTAAGGTTTACTCTTAGTAGTCAAAAATCACTTCCTTTCCCCCCGAACAATTTATTTCCCCAACAATTTCACTTTATGCCTGAATCCCATTTTGCTTGTATGATTTTTTTCAAGCCATTATATTTCCCACTTTCCCTCTTGATTCGTACGGAAACGATTCGGCTTCAGCAGTCGTTGCCATTTTACCGCTCCACCTATGAGCCTGCCAAACTCAAATATTCCTGTGACCCTATGGGGATTGGAGAGTGTGTAGGTCAGGATTTTTTTGCTGTTTTTATGCTCTCTCCATAATCCTAAGAGACATGTTAAACATATTGTGTTACAGTACTGTACAATATATCTGTTGGGTCTGTAACCCACAAAAAATTCACAGTTTATTTGAGTAGATGGAAAAGAAGGCAGAACAAAATGCACACACACAGATTTCAACGCGTGCCTGTACTCACACGCTCGTATTGTATATATGCACAAAAAAAGGCAAATGCTGGTGCACACACACAAACGTTGTACACATCTTGTCAGGCGGTATGAAATTAGACTTGCAACTTAACAATAGCTCCCAGCAGATTACAAGGGGTTCCTCCAGGAAAGGTAAAAGGCAGAACATATGCTGGTTGACAGCTGCATTGAGTACAAAGAGATGCTGTCTTACCACAAGTGCTCTTGACAGATAAAAAAAAAACACACCATAATCTCAATAGGTGCTATTTATGAAAAGAAATTGAGAAAGGAAGCATGCGCGGCAAGTGACTAGTATAAATGGTGCAGGGACAATCTGGGCTCAGACGAGGGGAATTCACATCACAGCACTCGCTTTCTACTTGTATTAGTGTGGAACACAGCAGCATCGACGTAATAAACATTCCCTCAAGAGGCTTAGCGTTTTCCTGCCTTTATTCTCAACCTTCAGACTAAACATACGCAACAAAAGCTGGAAGATGTTAAACTCCTCGTCTCCCTAGATTCTTTTTTCTTTTTCTCTTTCTTTCCTCTTTCCATCCTTATTTATGAGGATGGATTTATTAACTGATAACTGCACCTTTAAGTACTACAGTACTTTAAATACTACTAGACAAATTCTCATGTGTGTTAATATAGTATATCTATAAACCTGATCTGAATATATTGATTGTGATTATGTGTATAAAACTGTGTTTACACAATTAAACTAATGTTACCTCCGGGAGGCTGAGGGCTAATATTACATTCAAATGAACTGACTAATTGGCTTTATATGAATGTGCCACACAGAATCCTTTCCTTTTTACCTGCTTGTTATTTTTAATGTGTCTCAATCATGAACATTTCTCGTGTTTCCTCACAGGTGCCAGGATACCGCCAGGAGCAAGTGGAGAAGGGGCTGAAGCTCTTCGGCCAGCTCATTAACAACAAGGTCTTCCTGCTGTGTTTCATTCGCACTCTGGAGGCCCAGCGTGGTTTCTCCATGAGGGACCGCGGCAACGTGGCCTCGCTTATCATGACGGTGCTGCAGAGCAAGTTAGAGTACGCCACTGACGTCCTAAAGCACCTGCTGTCTGACCTCATAGACCGCAACCTTGAGAGCAAGAACCACCCCAAGCTGCTGCTCCGCAGGTGAGAACCGGAGTTTAACTTTTCCCCTGTCACTGTCTAGCAAGTGCACAAAGTTACACAGCTGGTAGTGGCCATTTTTATATGTAGTTGTTTTGCTGCATATTATAAAACCAAGAAAAAACTGTCCAACCCAGTGGGGGACTCTGTCTAAGGGGCAGGGGCGAAAAAAATAAAAGGGGCACCGACGCGCATAAAGTTTTCCAGCATGTAGGGTTGCCTATATGGCACTGCATCATGTTTTTCTCCATTTTAAGACCACCCCTTAGTGCCCTGCATCCCCTTTTCTCCTTTGGAAGGGCATCCAAGAGGGCACTTCATCACGTTTTCTCCACTGGAATGGCACTCAAGAGCGCACTTTATCTTGTTTTCTCTTCTGTAAGGGCACCCTAGAGGGCACTTTATCTCGTTTTCTCCACTGGAATGGCATCTTAGATGGCACTTTATCATGTTTTATCTACCATAGGGGCATCCAATAGGGCACTTAATCTCATTTTCTCTTCTGGAAGCGCATCCAATAGGGCACTTTATCTCGTTTTCTCTTCTGGAAGCGCACCCTAGAGGGCACTTCATCATGTTTTATCTACCGTAGGGTCATCCAAGAGGGCAGCTCATGTTTTCTCCACTGGAATGGCATCCTAGAGGGCACTTTATCACTTTTTCTCTACTGGAAGGGCACACTAAGGGCACTTTATCATGTTTTATCTACCATAGAGGCATCCAATAGGGCACTTTTGCTGCGTCTCCTTCGAACATGGGGTCCACTAGTGGTCCAACCCAATTTCTCTCCTCCTTTTTCCCCACTGATAAAAAGTCAAAAGCCCTATGCTACATATTTAAATACTATAAAATCCACATTCAACTTCTTTAAATTTTGGGATATATTGTGCTTGGTTGGGGATAGAGATAAAGGTTCGTACTGCCAAATGTCAACCCTTTACTATCAAGGACAGGACATGCTACTCTATCTGTGCCTGTGTCCGTATCTGTGACATGTTTGGATTAGCTCCGGTGACCTTGAATTGCTGGCTCTGTCTCAGAGACAACCAGAGTGCATTGCTTTGCACATCATTAGCAAAATAATTATGATTAATTAGCAGTGAATCCAATTTCAAATAGCTCAAGAGGAAAGAAAAAATACAAATTTATGAAAAAAGGGAGAATTGTGAAAGCTCGCACTCCGGCACAGTCACAATCCTCCCTTGGATTTGTAGTGAAAGCTTTAATGGCGTGCACTTGAACACAGCACTGTATGTGATTACGCTTCCTGCCTGTGGTGTTTGGTAAATGTGGTGATTGTAGTTACTCGAGTAAACCAGCTTCCTCACAGCTGTTGTGTATGTGTGTGATGTTTCCATACGTGTCTATACATACTGTATACACATGTTATTGTATGTTGTTTTGCTTGGGGGTCGTTGGTCAAGTCTTGACACTCCCAGATGATTTGACAGGCATGTCACAAATTAATTTGTCCGACTCTCGTTTCAATTAAAATTCAGATTTTTCCCTCTGGCTAAAAACTAATCTATGCCAGTAAATACACACACACACACACACACACACACACACACACACACAAATGCGACAAGTATATATAACATGAAGAGGACTGAAATGAATGCTGTCCTCGTACCATCCACAAGACAGTGGGCATATTCATCTAATGAAAGCCTGTTTAGACGCTACTTGGTGATGCAGAGAGAGATTAATGCTGTCTGGGCAGCAGGCGTGATTAATTGCAACCAGAGCTCACCGAGCATGGTGCAGCCGCTAAACAATGGAGTAACCGCTGATCCTGGCAGGAGATACAACACGAGAGATGGCGTGTACAGCCGAGACAGGGAGAGGTAGTCAAGGACAATGGAGACACTTAAAGCCGTGTCAACAAGTGAGGAGAGCTGACTACTAGGGCATGGAGGCAGGTAGTGAGACCAGCTCTTTCATCACTTAGTTTACATGTCGCCAGCATCTTTATGTGCACATATCGTTGATTTATGTCCTCCATATTTTGGTGTTTTCCCCACCAAGCCCACTCCCACCCAACTATCACCCATTGCCGATGCAAAAAGGGTAAAAAAAAAAAAAAAAAAAGTTATTATAAAGAAGAAAATAAGATATATCTAAATAAATAAATGAAATAAATAATAATAAATAAAAGTACACATTGAAAGTAATAATAATTATAAGATAAATTCCAAACTACAGATAAAATAGGCTGCTAAACTTTACATCAAATACTCAACGCTTCAAACAAGATACGTTCAGTCGTCTCATTAGTACCAAGCTCAGTAACATCAAGTACAAAGCAATGGACAAATTAACTGTCAGTAGTCATTTCTGTTTACATAATTCAAACTTTATGATGCCATACATTTTAGGTAATGGAGAGAAATACATCTCATATGCCAGAAGTTTATTAGTCTACACAAATATACTACATCTAATTCAAATTAAAACACATACTACAAAAAAATACAAGCGGTCTTAATCATAGGGAAACACTGTCAGTCACTGACAGCTGATCCGTCATTTCAGAATTTGATTTGATTGTGAATTTAGGATGAAATTCTCAAAGAAATAGTCGCTAGAAGTGCTGCAAAGACAAACCAACAACTGTTCTTCAAGCACGGGCCAAATACAACACACTGTCTTCGATCGCACTTTCTCGCCACATTCCTTCTCTTCCCTTGTCATCAAGGAAAACCTGGGGAAAAATGCCATCGCATTCAGCCAGCACCGAAGGGAGAGCACATGTTTACAACAAATGCACGCCCAGTTTGATTGCCCATTTGTTACACACACGATTGTGACGGGCCCTGATCAAACTGTCTTCATCTCATTCTTCCTCCTCGGCTGCGCTTGTTAGTCCTTCAACATCCCAGCATGCATTTCAGATGTGATGAGGCAGTGGGAGCGAGCTACGCCACCCTATAGTGTGGGCTGACTGGTGTGTCCTTGGGTAGCAGCTGAAAATAGCCCAGATACACAGACATAAGGCTGTGAAGAAGAAGCTTAATCTTGTCTGGAAAGATAACACCCCAACCTTTCTTCTTCTTCTCTCTCTTTAATTTGTTCTCTCTTTCTTTCTTTCACCATGTTTGCTCATTTTAGGTGTTATTCTCCCCCACTCTCCACTGCTCTCTCCTCTATTTATCTTCAGTTCTGATGCTTGTGTCACACCGTCACCATCTTTATCTCTCCTCTACTCGCTCTCTCAATCTATATTCCCAGCTCTTGCTCCCCCCCTCCCCTGTTTTTCTTGATTGCTAAATCAATGCTTAAAGTGCGTGAGCAGGGTGTCTCTGGCACAGCATCTGAGCACGGCTACCCACTGCCTCTTCTTCCAAGAAATCTGTGTGTGTGTCTTTTTTTTCCCTCTCCCTCCACACACATCCTTCCATCTGTCCCATCTCAACCTGTGCTGAAGCACAACCACCAGGCAAGCTAACTAACGAGAGCCTTCCACAACCATCTGTCGCATTCCTCGCTGCATTTCTCCTCCTGCAACTCCTCAATTCCCTTCATTCCTCCACCTCGCACTCGCCTCCCCCCCACCCCCACCGCCATCACCATCCCTCTCCCTGTCGTGCAGAGTTAAACAGCCTCTCCACAGCCGTAAGTTTAGTTTGGCTGCAGTTGATGTGTTAAAAAAAAGCAGTTTTGATATTGGTCAAAAGATGACAGCCCAATATGTTCTTGCGTTGATCACAGCCTTGCTTTGGCTCGGACACACAATCACCACACAGGGTTAAAGAGCCCCTTGTTTAACTATATGTGTGAGTAATAGATTAGAATAGACAGAATAAATGTCATAACTGTATGTGCATGTATGCGTCAAGCAGCTAGCCGTCACCGTGAGACTTGTTTGACACATGTGATGACCAATCGTCCTCACCGGGAGGTAGAGTGGAAAATGGAAATGATTTCTGATCTCAAGCTGTGCTTCTTTAACATGTGACTGAATCTCAGATGCAGTTACATGTTCGGTTAACACAGCTGCCAACGCTCCTTTTTATAAGGATGGATCCTTGCGATTAAAGCTACAGTAGGTAGAAATGGAGCGAATAGGATTTAAAAAAGTTATTTTTATTAAACAGTCACTATATCCTGACAGTAGTGCATGAGACAGGTAATCTGAAAAAAAATCATGCCTCTGTGTCCTCCGGTGCTCCTAATGGCATCTGCAAGATTTCACAGAGCAGAGGAAAACAACCAATCAGAGCCGAGCTGGAGTCTTGCCGTCTCTGAGCAGCTGTCAATCACTCGCAAACTCCGATCAAACAGTCAAACTAGGCAGCCTTGATCAAATATGAATCAATATTCTGTTACTGTAATGCCTATTTCTCTCCTCAAATGTTTTCAGAAACATCTTGTAGTGTACTGTTTAGCTGTAAAATGAGAGTTTGTGATCCCGGCAGCCATGTTGAGAACAGTTGAGGAAATACCAAGCACCACCCAGCAGCCCGAGCACAGCCAATAGGAACGCTCTCTCTCTCTAAAATGACCAGTAATTGGCCAAAGTCTCCCGTCACGGGCTCGATTTTTTAAAGCCTGAAAACAGAGCCATGAGGAGGTGCAGAAGTCTAGTTATCTCTCAGAACGCCTGAATTACAATATGCTGAAAGGTTATTATGGAATTCTTTGCCCAATGATGCCAAAAACGTTCTGCCCACTGCAGGTGTAATCTCTTTGTTTTTTATGTTTGGGAACATAACATAACACACCCTGATTCCAGCTTTTTAAATATGAGAAATTGTTGGTCTGACAAAATAAGCGTTTGCAGATGCTACTGGAGGACAAAAACAGTAATTGCTTCGCAGTGAGGGATCGTTCTAAAGTGTAAACCAAAGTAATATCAGTAAAAGAGAGAGGCTGTTTGATTTGATTAGATGGGCCGGATTACTTTGTTGTTGGTTAGATTTTATGCCCACATTTACTATCAAAGATCTCCAGGAAGTAACAGTTTTCCAGAAAGTGCCCATTTCATACAGACACACAAATACACGTTACTGGCAGCTACGGCCAACCAAAACGTTAAATGTGTGATGAAGCACCGATTCCCATCAACCCTACCTCGGTAATCAGGGGGAACTAAGCACTGCCAGGTCCCCTCCGCTCTAGATCACTCTCAATGCCCACTGCCCCTCTGACCGGCTGCCAAGTAGGCAAGCCTCGCCATGCCAACACGCCACGGCACATTTCATAGCATTAACCCAAACATAGGTTGCTCTGTGTTTTGAGTAGCAGCTGAGGAGAGGTTTGGAGGAGATTGTTTGAAACTTGTAACACCAAATGCTAGCGTTAGATCTTAAAGCAGCTCCGTCACAGTGCCGTTTTTATCCTTGTTCCCCATACACTGTGCTATGATCGAGAATGAGCATAAGCAAACCGGTGGGGCTGTGCCAAGACTTCTTATTACAGCAGGGCCGGCACCCGCTGCCAGAAGCATGGGCACACACACACACACACACAATAAACACTAGTCAGCACACATGGTAATTTCTGAATACATACACAGTGGGATTAATTTGTGCTTTTTGCACGCTAGCGTTAAAAAAAAGCTGCACACTTGTCCACTTACACAGGCACACAAAGACACAATATCTGTTGGAAGTAAGGAAAGGGAAGTTTAGAGAGAAGAAAAGGGAAGGCCAGACTCAGCCAAGCCATTTCTTCTCATTCATTTCTTCCCTCCCTCCTTCCTTCCCTGTGCACCTCCTCCTTTCTCCATGCTCCTTTCATCCCTTTGATAGATGGGCTACATTTGTGGAAATGGAGAGGATTTGGAAGTGTGTATGATTACAGGATCCAGAGTGGGGAAGCCAGAGGGAGGGAGGAAGAGAGCAAGGGCACATGAAAGAAAAGATGAAAAGTGACCTTGTTGACCGTTGGATCCGTGGACGGAGGAAGGGCGGCAGTATAAAAGTGCGGGCACTGTGAGAGGCAGGAAGTTAATCCCCCCCAGGTGTTGTGCCAGCGTTGGCGGGGGGTGCCAGGCCAGCCCACTGGCACAGCGGACATTATATCCCCCATCATGCCTCCGTGTGGAGCCCCTTAAAGAGGCTGTCTGAATGGTGAAAGGTGGGAGGGCTGCAGGTGGCAGCTGAAACACGGGACAAAACCGACACACAGACACAATGGACACTAATCCTGAAATATTGATGCCTATGGTAGTTGCTCATTGAAAGGAGAGGGAGGGGTGTGTGTGTGTTTGAGGTGTTCTGACAGATTACCCACACACCCCTGCTGCTGGTCAAGAAGGTTGTTGTCAAAGGATATCCGATCCTCGCCTCTCCTCTTTCTCCCCTCGCCACCACCGCTGTTGTTATTATGTATGCAGATTAGTCATTCACACGGGATCAATCACACTGTTGGCCCAGGTCAACACATACACACACACACACACACAGACACACACCATTTTGCCACACCAGTGGAGCATGGATGCCAGGCGGAGAAAGAGAGGGAGATGTATTCATTCACTTTCTATTGTGCACGGATCGAGTGTTAGTCCAGTGAATAGGCAAGGGAGCGCTTGATAATGAGGCCAGTGTTATTACAGAGCCGATCCAGCCCCTAACGACATCAATCCACCGGGATCAAATAAAGGCTTTTAATTGCTTTGCCTCATATTAAAATCCCCGCCACCGTAGACGAGCTGCCCTTGGCGTGCCTGAGCATAAAAGCCGGCCGAAAAAGATTGTCTGAAAGGCCATCGTATTTGCAAAGGCTCTCTCAATTCTTGTCTCTGCAATTATATTTGTGTAACGAAAGCCCATTCATTAGCAGCGGTCATCATTTTTAGCAGAATATTTGATGACGCTGTTGAATATTTATGATGGTAATAAGAGCGTGGGGGATCATATGTTCATTATGTGCTTTGTGTCTATCTGTTTGCAGGACCGAGTCTGTAGCAGAGAAAATGCTGACCAACTGGTTTACGTTCCTCCTCTACAAGTTTCTGAAGGTAACTCTTTGTTTTCTACTTTACTGAACACTTTAAGCCCCAATCAAGTTGATTAAATCACTGTCACCTCACTGCTGGCTTAACTGATAGCTAATCAAATTAGCAAAAATCAAATTTGTAAATTGTGATTGTGATAGACATCAATAGAGTGCTGCAGGGATGAAGTATTTTTCTAAGTCAACCCGGAAGTTAGCATCGCCTTGGTTCCCTCAACAAAAAGCCAGTGGGATTTTTCCAAAATAAACTCTGTGGCAAACAAACGTTTATGATACTTAATAATCCCCACAAATGAACATCACTTTTATGATTTTTGAAGCGCGAATGCAATCGGCAGAAATAAAAAAGCTAACGTTCGGCTATAAACGAACTACACCACGGTCGCAGGAGCGCGAGTATACACAACGAGGCTGTAACGGCGGACGAGCCGGTGTGATGACATTTAGTAGTCTCATTTAGCCACTTGTTAGCAACCGCCTTTTTTAAGACACGTAAAAGCTTAAAAATTCACAAGTGAGATATTTACTGATGTATTTTATATTGTAGAATAAAACGTTAAGCTTGTGTTAACAACAGACCTTATTTCAGGCATCTAACTAAAAACCCATTGACTTCCAGATGAGGGAACCAAAAGTGCTAAAATGCTAACTCATTACCGGGTTTCAGGACTCATTCCTGTAGCACTCTATTAGTTCTCCATGTATTTTTGGGCCTGTAAAACATCCTCAAAAATACAGGAAGTCTACTTCTTCATGGCAGTTACGTAAACTTTGAACTAAAGCTAAAAACCTTTAGATATAATTAGGTAAATGAATATAACTGTTTTCATAGTATTCAGAAAGATTTTTTGCATCTGCTAGTCTTCCATTCGTATCTACTTTTAAGAGTTATTAGATAATTTGTTGTCCTTTTTCAACTAGCATGTATGCTGATGTGGATGTGCCATTAAGGAGGAGTACCTCTGACTCCATAGGGCACCAGCATTCACTAAAGGCTAAATTCACCACTCCTCTCCACCCTTGAGTAAACAAAAAATGTCCCCATCATCCTGTTTTTTCTCCTCCATCTCTTTACTGCAGCTGGGAGGAGAATAAAAACAATGATAAATGGCCAATCTCTTCTGTTTGATAAACAACTGTTTTCAGGAGGGAAGACGGGGGTGGCTTCAATAGTCTTTTATGACGTTTTTTCAATTTTTATCCATTAAATCTTCCCCAAACTCTGGCTTCATTTCTGCAAAGTGTATATATTGATAGGTGGTACAATTTTCTTTAATTTAAGGGAATGATAGTTTGAGACATGGCCTCTGGAGGCGAGGCAGCCTGGGAAAACATTACAAAAAGCAACTACAACATTTTGGATAGATATTTTCTCAGATGTTATTAAACTTTGCTGTCAGTGAGTCATGGCTAAAATGGCTTCAAACTAAGTTTTCTTTCTCCCCCCCAAACTTTTTTCTCTGTTCCTCTCTCTCCAAACCTCGTTGCAGGAGTGTGCAGGCGAACCTCTCTTCTCCCTCTTCTGTGCCATCAAGCAGCAGATGGAGAAAGGCCCCATTGACTCCATCACAGGAGAGGCCCGCTACTCGCTCAGCGAGGACAAGCTCATCAGACAACAGATTGACTACAAGACGCTGGTAAGGGGTTCACCGGCCCGGGCGTCCAAGGGCTAAAAGGGGACGCTTAATATGCTTTCAGGGACAAGAGGAGAGGAAAAAGGGTGGTTATGGGTTGTTGGTCATGAGATGAGCAACGGGACATAAAGTTGTCATTGTCACGCTTGACATGCAGGGGGCATAGGAGCGGCGACCTCACTTTCTGTTGATACTGGAGCTGTCAATGAACAGAGCGGGGCTTCGGGATGAGGAGGAAGGAAAGAGACGATGCATATGTATGCACGAGCTGAGAGATGATGAAGCTCTCTCCTTCTGGAACCTCTCTTTTATTCCCCAAGTCTATCTGTGGTCATCTTCTCTCCACTCTGACGTGTTTAGTCCTTCCGTCTTTCTTTTCTAGTGTCACATCTGTTTGTATAGATTTTCATACTCTATCAATATCCTTGGTGAACGGTAATGGGGACAAAATGAAAAACGTCTTGGAAATTTGCTTCAGATTGGCCTTCTACAACAGAATCACCAATACTCAACTCACCACCCCATTTTCCACAATATAGACCTGTGTAGAAACTACACTTTAAAGGGAGAGTTTGGGTTTTTTGAAGTGGGGTTGTATGAGGTACTTATCCATAGTCATAGTGGACGTGGCAACAGCAAAATGTATTACCACCTAAAAGAAATGCTCACCTAAAAAAAATTAATATCCATTTAAGTGTACACTATATTTAGAATATTTTCCGATGGGGAACTGAGATGAAAGTGAAATTTATCTGTACTGTTTTTTTCAATGGAGTCTGGTGGCTTTGAAGAGAGCATAGATAAGTTTCACTTTCAGTTTAGTGCCCGTTGGAAAGGGCTGTCTGATGGCAAGATAAGGCTGTGAAAATGTTCTAAATACAGCGTACACTTAAAGAGATATTGATTTTTTTAGGTGAGCCGTTTTTAAAGTGGCAGTTTTGCTGCCGGCCCCATCTACAGCAGTACATTGCTTTGCTCCTGTGTCGATACTCTGGTCTGTTTCCCCAAATTGGGGGCGAACCAACCGCCATCTACTGTAGGTAATACACTGACTATAGATAAGTACCTCATACAACCTCACTTCAAAACACCTGAACTATCCCTTTAAGTTAGAAGATAACACGTTGACCCTCTCATTTATAATGTGTCTGTGCTCATCTTGTAATTCGGATAATTCCATCAACACCTGGAGACAGTCCTGATGAATATGCTAATAATATTATAATTAGCTGCTTTACTGCTCATCTATTGAGGTAGCACATTGCTGTCTCTCTTCAAGCTCTGAGGAAAAAGCAGTTTCCCCGGTGAATGATCTTTTCTTGCAACTCTCTCAAAGACCCTTTGGCGAACACAAAATGATTTCAGTTCCACTGAGTACTAATCCACCGAGCAATCAACATTATTAACACACACACACACACACACACACACACACACCTCTTCTCTCAAAAGATTAAACATGCATTAGATGTAGCGCAATTTATCCTTTGCACTAAATCAACTTGGAAAGATGTTTTTATCTGCTGCAGTCACAAATCCTCAGCTATAGAAAGTTGGAAAATAAGTCTGTGTGTTTCTGCTACAGGTGGTGAACTGCATCCATCCAGAGAACGAGAAAAGCCCAGAGATCCAGGTGAAGGTGCTGAACTGTGACACCATAAGCCAGGTGAAGGAGAAGATCCTGGACGCCATCTACAAGAACGTCCCACACTCCCACCGCCTAAAAGCCTCCGACATGGACCTGGGTACTAATCTTTGTCTTCTTATATATAAATAATAGTTTAATGTCAAACGTTACCACGACGGTCCTTCTATCTACTGTCGTCCTGTCATGACTGGCTGTTGAAGAGTTTTCACCTCTTTATGTACTTACGTGATGATAATGGGGTATTTATAAATCTAGTTGTCATGATTGTAGTCTTGCTCCAGCGCATCCCTGTAGTTACCGTACAGCTTGTCAAAACATTTCTACCCATGCAGTGTTTCCCATCTGCGCGCCTGGAGAAAAGCAGGCTGAACTTAGACACCCATTGATTTTTACAAAGGCCCCCCCTCCACCTCCCAGCCCCTCTTAAAAAGTACAAGTCTTCTTAGATATAGAGAAGTAGCTTTCTTTTCAACCTCGGGAGACTTGACATCCTGGCTCTGTTGGCTCACATGTCTGAGATCGGTCTCCCTCCTCCCCAAACGTCCCATCGATCGACTTGCTTGTCGACCAGCGTCTGAGTCAGATGATTGATCAGCTAATCAATCGAGACGCCCACTGATCTCTTCCCTACAAAATCATTTTGGTAGTGTCCCTTTCTTTCTTTCTTTCTTTCTTTCTTTCTTTCTTTCTTTCTTTCTTTCTTTGTTTGTTACTTTCTCAGTCTGTCTGTCTGTCTGTCTGTCTGTCTTTCTTTCTTTGTCTTTCTTTCTTTCTTTGTGTCTTTCTTTCATTCTTTCTTTCTGTCTGTCTTTCTTCTCTTTATTTCTTTCTCTCTTTCTTTTGGTCTTTCTTTCTTTCTGAGTAGGATAGGATGTGTAGGGAGGACTTGATCATATGAATTCAGGCCTTTGTTGCCATTTATGACCCCTATGGGCAGCTACAGTATGCAGTTATTTTCTCTGTGTTGTGTAATTGTATTTCTTGGGCATCTCAATTGTATCTAACTTGGGTCCACTATATTTGCAAATGATTTTAAGGGGCCTCTCTTAGGAAAGGGTGCAATGATCTACCTTTTCAGCAATACAACTAGTGATCAGGGGGTTTGGTACACTTTATGTGTGTGTGTACAGTGCATGTACACAGACATGCATGTTTGTGAGCATAACAACGTTATCCATGATTGTTTGTCTGCCGATATCTAGAGGCCGTCTCTGCACCATGCTGTGCTTTTTATGGTTTAATATTGCCGGATGGATTTCCCAGGCCCCTGCTGTGTGTTCGTAATAGCATATTTATAACCAGCCCCGTGTCTAAGGTGGGCTGAGTGCATACCGCGGGGAATCTGCCTGTGTGATAGCTAAGTGAAGAGATTGGTTTAGCCTTTTGACGACACTCCTGGATAAAATTGTTTTATGGCCCCCCCTTGGGCAGGATGTGTTGTTCTATTATTGTTTTATTACGAAAGGGAATTGGAAATTGTCAGAGTTAGCCGGCCACTCGCTCTGTATGTGTGTGATTGTGAGTAAGAGAGAGGAGATGAGTCAACGCAGGCTCACGAGAGTACATGTGTATACAGTATGTATCCGGCGTGCTGCACAGATTAGAAGTTCTCTCCTAATTACGAGTCCATAAACAGACAGGAACATGATTGACGTATCTTTTCACGCCTGTAGGTTTTCTTTTAATTTGCAAGTCATGCTGGTGTAATTAGCATTTCTTGGTGTTGGGCTATTTGTGTCGATGATAATGCTTCAGTGGAAACAGGTCTTTTCATTTGATTGATTTGTTATTCTGACACACTTTTTAACTTGGAGAGGGGCTCTCGTGGTCTCTGACACACACATACAAACACACACACACACAGACTGACTGATTGCAGTGGCTGATAAGAGTAATGAGATTGTGGCAGGCCTGTCCTGAGACAGATTGGCCAGGAGTGTTGTTATCCCAGATATTGTTTTTGATTCCCCCTCTGCTGCAATCCTTCAGAGAAGATGTGGCCTGAGAACAAAGAAGCTTGGCCCCGTGTGTGTGTATGTGTGTGCCATTATGTGCATGTTACCAGTAGCAAATGTGTGTCATGCATCTCTGTGGAGTACAACAGCAACCTTAAGCCTTTCTCTTCACCATCAGCTTCCATACAATCCCCAACGCCCTTATCTCTTTAGGTGTGTGTGTGAGTTTAAAATGCAAGTCTACACACACACGCACACACACACTGTTCTGTTCCTACTGAGCGGCGGCCACTGGATTTGGGAATCGAAGTAATCTCAGTTTGCTCCGGTTTCACACCAAGTTTATTCTTTTATTTATTCCTTTCTTTTTTCCCTCGTCCCTTCATGTGTGTACGGAGCCTCGGCTGGAGACTGGCGCTCATTTGCATCTTTATGGGAAGATGTACTGTATAGACAGAAAACAACAGGAGAATATTTATTTCCCGCACATTTTTTTTCCAGACTGCTAACACAATTCTGGTCGATCCTCCGAAGACGGGCCTCATCATGCGCCACAGTGATTGCCGCTTTGTTTTGCAGTTTGTGATCAGAATAGGAGATGACAGTGGCCGACACGAGAGGGAAGCACAGCGAGGAGCACAGACACAATAACGTATTCATAAACTCTGCAGAAAGAATAGAGGCATCATCTGCTTGTTTGTTTTTGAGATTTCTTTTTCCACTTATGATAATGTTGCTGGTTTCTATCAAAGCTCTTTGTTTTGTTTTGTGCTGAGGGTTGCACAGATGTGGGGAAGCCTGGTGTGTATGTAATGTAGATGTAATTTGATTGTAAGGTCATGTAAACGCCATCCTGTTGTTTAAATGAAAGACACTGTCATGTGCACTGGAAGTTACTTGTTAAAAAGTATGGAAATGAGGTGATCTGCAGTCGCTTTCTGTTTGCAGCTTTCTACTTTCTCCACATCCCGTTGCCGTGGATATGAGTCTGGTGTGCTTCTAGCAAAGCTCCCAGCAATAACAATAAGAACAGCCAGGCAGGGGGGCTTAGAGCAGTGGATGTGGGTTTGAGAAGAGGAGAGCAGGGACCAATATAGAGCGGAGCATAAGGGCTGGTGCTGCAGATGGAAAAAAGAAGTGCACAAGCCCTGGGCATGAAGCCGTAATCACACCCATCGATCGCACCAGCAAAAGAGATGGAAAGGAGTTAAGAGGGAGAGCTTGATTCTAAAAAGAGTAGAGTGGGTGATTAATTTAACTCGCCTGTTGTTACTATCTCTCACGTGTGCCATTTCTCTTTTGCTTCTACATTGCTTTGTCTTTCTCTTCTACTCCTACCATTTTTTATTTATTTTTTTTTTTACCTCTTTTTGATTCTATTCAGGCTTTTCATGACAATGTGAGATGACTGTTCTGAAGAAAGCAAAGAAAAGCCTCAGTAGATGAAGATGGAGATAGTGACAACTAGTTTTCTGGCAGACTGATTGTGATGGTTTCTTCTTTTTTTGCTAATGCTTTTTCTGGTGTTGATGTAGTTCATGTTTTCATCTAACAATTACAAACTAAGGTTACAAAATAACCTTTTTTAATCCCTGAAGAGAATTAGATTGCTACACATGCAGCCAGTATACATGATGTGAATTACAAGGTACAGATGCCTGCAGTTAAAACTAGTGTCATCAGAACTTTTCAACCTGTTCTTAGTCCCAGTTACACAATATAATTTCCAACCAACTGTTTATCCGTCTTAACTGTTGCTGTGGTAAAAAACAGAAGTGGAAAATGTCCTGTTTCTTGTTCCAAAGGCATATCAGTACGCCAAACGTCATGGCAAGATTTTGCGATATCGCGTTAACACAAATTTGTTTTATTGCCACTAATTTCTTTAATGCAATCGATCTTCCGGAGGTTGTAGCGGGCTCAGTTTTAAAGCTAGAGTGAAGATACTGGTATCATGGTACCACGTCATACTAGCTTGTCGGGAAGGAGGTTAAATAACACTCCAAACTTGCGCTAAATTTTGGCGAGGAAACACTGTCATGGCCATTTTCAAAGGGGTCCCTTGACCTTTGACCTCAATATATGTGAATGAAAATGGGTTCTATGGGTACCCACGAGTCTCCCCTTTACAGACATGCCCACTTTATGATAATCACATGCAGTTTGGGGCAAGTCATAGTCAAGTCAGCACACTGACACACTGACAGACGTTGTTGCCTGTTGGGCTGCAGTTTGCCATGTTATGATTTGAGCATATTTTTTATGCTAAATGCAGTACCTGTGAGGGTTTCTGGAAAATATTTGTCATTGTTTTGGGTTGGTAATTCATTTCCAATAATAATTATATACATACATTTGCATAAAGCAAGCATATTTGTCCACTCCCATGTTGATAAGAGTATTAAATACTAGAGAAATTTCCTTTTTAAGGTACATTTTGAACAGATAAAAAATGTGTGATTAATCGCGATTAATCATGGACAATCATGCGATTGATCAATATTTAATATTTTAATCGATTGACAGCCCTAGTAAAAAGTAAATATTGTCAAAGCAGAAGTGTTGTGTGAATATAGTTGGTGATATCCTGATCTTTTTCTCTTTTTTTCACCCTTGCAATTGCAGAATGGCGTCAGGGTCGAGGACAGCGCATGATCCTGCAGGATGAAGACGTCACCACGAAGATCGAAGGTGACTGGAAGAGACTGAACATGCTGTACCACTATGCGGTATGTCTATGACTGTATATTCTAAAACGTGGATCAAACTCATTATATTGCCCAAAAAAATAAGCACCCCAATATTTTACCTGTTAAAGAACTTGAATCAAGGTATGTTTGGGGTCCATGTTTATCTATGGTTGGAAGTTTTTATAAATCATTACCATTGACCATTACATTTTTTAGTAAAATTTCAAAGTCGTTGGAGTTTGAGGTTTTAGAAGTACAAAGGGTTTGTAAAGTTTTAGATTTCACAGAGAAAGGAGTAATAGAAAAGAATGATTGCCATCTACAGAGACATCCTCTGGAGCTTATAATGGATAGATTACATCTTTTATTTGAAGGCATTCACATCAAGGTACAGTTGTTTTCATCTCATTTTCGCAACAAACGTACACAAACACAATGCCGAAACACGTCTCTGACACATTAAGGAAAAGAAAATGATACCAAGCACAAGATGCTGATATTTAACCATTCTACCTCAATCTATAATATATATGTCTGTCCTCTCAACTCCCCCTCCACATCCTCCTCTAAAGCTGTGTGACCTGATGATCTGCACTAAGCTCTAAAACCATCGAATGGACAATTCAGTCAAAGTACTTTTCCAGCCATTTAGTTGTGCAAGTTCTCAGCTGACGGAGACACCCCTCACACACACACACCACGACCACAACTTATCTGTCAGGTGAAGGGGAATGAGGCGGGGCGAGGCAGGGAACTGACCAACAACAGAGACACTTGGAAGTAATCCCCTGTGTGTAGAGAGGGGGGAGAGGGGCTCGAGATAAAATCTGATGTGGCGGCCAAGTGTTGTCTTCTTTGTGAAATGGATTAGCGTTGGCATAGATTTCATGCACAGAATAGACACATCAGTGGTCACAGACACACACAAGGTACAGTATGCAAAGTTTATAGCACAAGGTAAGGGATAAACACATTAACGACAAATGCCTTTATGCCGTGTCGGACAAACTATCTGCAGGTGTTTTGAGCCTCATGAGTAGCGACTGTCCGTCCAGCCAACCACAATGAGACTGGATAGAAACACAGGACAGCTTTGTCAACATGGTGTTAATAATTCAAGCAGCTAAGCAAGCAGCCACTGTCCCCCCTCCAAGTGCAGTTTGCGCCGTGCCTAAATTAAATGTCAGCATCAGCGAGTGTCAACAGGCTTGGAGTACGAGGCGAGGGTGGAATGGATTAGGGAGCTGATTTGAATCCGAGATAAGATAATGAAGACAGAAGTTAATTCATTTTTTCAGGCCGGGGAATAAGGGCGCCTTATCCTTGACAGACCGGAGAAAAAAAAGAAACACTCCCATCCACTCAAATTTTGTCAGGAGGCTACGCAAAGAGCAAGGAAGGGAGGGGGACGCCACAAACACAGTCAGTCAAGGGCGTCTAGAATTCTATACTTTTCCACTCGTATTTCTACAACTTTATTTCATTGAAATGTTAAATCTATGAATCATTTTGTAGGAGATCTTGTCGCTTTCCTAATCAAATCCATTGATGCACTGTATTGATTGGTGCCACTTCTGGCAACCAGATGTGCTGCTGTATTTGGTCTTGAGATGCCCTCCAGATAGGATTTATTCATATTTGTATTATTAGAAGCTAATATGAGCAACCAGACAGACTCAATAGAATCATGTGCTCTCCTTTATCAGATTGATCTGGTTTGATCTCCCACTAAACCCGCTCATTCTGCCTTCAGTTACAGTGTGGCAGCTTGCGTCACCGGTTTCTTGTTCAGGAAAACGTCACTTAAAGCAAACATTTGGCATTTGCCATATCAGATCTTTCCATCCCATAAATGAGACATTTCTCTCGTCCTCTTCCTCTTTGCTCCCCTTTCTGTCTTTATCCTCTCCTCCAATCGTTATTTCCCAGAATACCACTCCTCCTTTTCATTGTGCTCGTTGTATATCCATTCAACATATAAGAGCAGTGATCAGGGAGCATGCTTAAGGGTGCAGGAGAGTTGGGGGCGGGGGGGTCCGCAGTCCCACAAAGGAATCACAAGATCTGCCCCGTGGGCCTCCTGCTTACAATAATATAAACATAATATGCATACGGAGCAGATTGGGTGACTGGGTGACATAATGATACAATCTTAATAAGGCACACACACACACACGTATACACACAAAAGGCCCCTGGTCCTTATTCCCAGTCCCATCCACCCACACCATGATAGAGATCACTTCAATTAACCCTGCCCTACCCTGCAGCACGAGTAGCCAGATTATGCAGAATAGGGGTATAGTGTGTGTGGGTGGGTGTGTATGTGTGGGTGTGTGTGTGGGCACGGCTGGGACCGAGTACATCCCAGTTGTGTTAATTGAAACCTGTTTGGCTGACTGGGGAAGGAGGAGCGCCCGATTGACTCATTTACACACACTTATTTACACATAGACCAACACGGACACACACACACACGCACTGCTTGATTCTTCACACATTCATACACACACTCAAACACACACACTAGCCAACCCTAGAGGAAAGGTATTATTGAATAGAGACTGTGGGATATCCCCTCTGCTCTGCTAAACTCTCTCCCTCCCCCTGTCACTCATCATATGAATGTGTGGGCTGAATGGAGCTCATAAGGGTAATAAGATATTCTCTTGTTTATCCAAATGAAACCAGAATAGATGGAGGGAAATATAGAAAATGACACCAACACAGTGATCTATTGGTTTTCTGATTGTGTTAGAAATCTACAAAATGGCTTTTGTTTTGAGGAGTCATTTGCATAATACATGTTTGTGTGTCTGTTTTTCAGGTACCTGATAATTCAGTAATGGCCCTGGTTCCCAAACAAGTCACAGCCTACAATTCAGTAAACAACTCCACTGTGTCTCGGACTTCTGCGAGTAAATATGGTAAGCCGACCTGTTTGTGTACATCTTCAAGTTTCAGTAGTATCTGTGTCAGAGAACCTAAGACCAGGTGCACTGGTAGACACCAGTTTTGGATGAAGTACTCACAACGTTTAAGTAAAAGTAGTAATACCACAGTGTAAAAATACTCAAGTAAAAGTCCTGCATTCAACATCTTAGATGAGTAAAAGTGCAAAAGTATTTATCTAAATATACTTAAAGTATCAGAAGTAAAAGTACTCATTAATATGCAGAATGGCCTATGTCAGAATAATATATATTATATTATTGGATTATAATTATTGCTGTATTCTTGTATGTATCACATTAATACTGCAGCTGGTTATGGTGTAGCAAATTTTAAATACTTAACTGCTGGGCAGCTTAATCTACAAGAATATATCATAATTTATTAGTTGATTTAGATTATTAATACAAATTATAAATATGTAAAGTAACTAAAGTTCTCAGATAAATGTAGTGCAGTAAAAAGTACAATATTTCCCTATGAGTTTTAGTGAAGAAGAAGTATAAAGTAGCAAAATGGAAATACTTAAGTAAAGCACAAGTACCCCAAAATTGTATTTAAGTGTAGTACTTGAGTAAATGTAGTTAGCTACATACATGACTAGTAGAAACTACATGTATGATCCTTATATATGCAAAAATACAGTATATAATATATATATAATAATAATATGAGGAGTAATTTAAGTCAATCAAATCACAAAAATATCAAATATGTGGCTAAAAAATACAATATTATTTGAGGAAGTCCAGGGTGAAAGCTGTGTGATCCTGCAGCAGTTGGATGCTCCCACCTGAGAGAGGATATCTGGTGACGAGCATCCACAGGACCCTGCATGACAACTCTGACAGACCCAGGGAGACAAGACACAATTTCAGAGTAGTTGAAAGGATTTCTAAAACATAACAAGAGACCAAATAGACTTTTCATCTCTTGTTCTGGCCTCTTGAGACTCCAAAGTGCGTCCTCTCATCCTCTCGTATGCCAGTGTTTTTTTTTCTCCCGCCTGTCCGTCTGCTCCGCGTCTCCTTGAACCTGAGAAACCATCAAGTTAGTTGCTGATCAAAGGGCCGGCCTCGCTGGCCACAAACACTTCAGACACATCAAATGTGCTGCCACATTATTAGCATCGCCTCATCTCCATACGGCCTCACCTCGCGTCTCCGGCTCCAAATTAGACCAGATAGGACAAGGTGAGAGGAGCAACAGAGAAGGGAGGGAGGAGGACAGGAATATCTCCTTTTTTTTTTTTTTTTAAGGGATTGACTTCAAAAGCAAGTGTGATCCACTTTACAACTGGTGTGGTACTTGAGAGTGACTTTGAACTCTCCGTGAGTACAATGGCCAGATAGTGAAGAAAGAGACAAGGCTGAATTTAATATAGCTGCTGAAGAGGGGAAGGGAAGGTGGAGCAGGAGAGAAAGTTGTGGAGAAAGTAGAGAGATTAAGACAAAATACTGTGTAACATGAGTCAGACAGAGGGGAGAAACTTCTGGGTCTTTGATGTAATGTTTCCATCAAAAAAAGCACAAAGAGACCCTGACTCTGCATCACCCTCAGCTTTCTAACTTCTTGAATAAATCATTAACACAAGATGAATGTACTACCCACTCTTACTTTTCTATGAGGCCGTTCACATGCAGCGTTTTTTTGCGCCCTCAAATCCATTGTTGTCAATGTAGACATGCGGCAGGAACGCTCAAATGCGGGAGTGACGCTGTCACGATGCACAAGCGTTCCCAAGCACATATTTTTCAGGGCGTGACGGCTGCGCCCCGAGATATAAATAGTTCAACTTTTGGAACGCTGCTCCGCATGCCATATGATGAGGAACAACCAATCACAGCCGGCAGATATATTTTTTACTTCCGTAAATATCAGTCTACAGTAAATAGTTACGTTTTAGTTTAGTCAGCGAGGCTTACTGCTAAATTACCGCAACTTCATCATCGCAGCACGCAGGTTTAAGTTGCTTAGTAACGGCAGGAGCACAACCTCTCAAGCACCTTGGATGAAAGGAGGCACGGCTTGCATTTTCCACGCGGTTTTAGATGCTACATGTGAACAGCGCCTAAAAAGACCCAGCTCACACCGTATTGTACCCACACAACCTCGAAAACAGCACAATTAGTGTCACACGTGTCCAATGTCCTTGATAAAATATAAGTAATACAAGTCGTGCAGAGACACAGGTCTTGTAACAAAGCTACAGTTAAATAGAGACAAGCGTTTTCAGTTGATAATACTGTAATTAAATTTGAGCAGTGACACACACAGACAAACACACACATTCTCTGTATCCGATGTCTCCAGCTGTCTCTTCTTCTCTGAACTCTCTCCCCCGTTCACTCCTCCCGCTTTTCTCTCTGGACAGATTGATTTCTGTCACGGTGAAAAACACTCTTTTTTTTTCCCACTCTTCTCTCTAAACCGCACCCACTGATCAATTTTTTTTCACACTGTGTAAACATTCATTGAGCCATGTGTTTGGAAATGTCATCGCCAATCCAACCATTGGGTGGGCCATACATATTTCATCTCGTCTGACACCTGTTCGATTTTGTGTCAGCCGCCGATGCCGCGTCTTGTCCCTCGGAGAAGAAGCCATGAAAAATTAACCATGCACACTTTCTAAAAGTTTTATATCCAATTTCCCAGACCTGTAAATTGGAAGCCACAAGCCCAACAAACTGTATTCTGTTGCTGACATGCCGGTTATGGCTTTCCATGCCTCTTTGGTGAAGCGACAGATTCGGGTTTTTTTTTGTAGTATTTCTTGTCTTGTGTTTGTGCTGCCTAAGTCTGATTGTTGTTTTTTGTTAGATTTCTTTTCTTCTTGTTTACTTAACACTCTCTGCCCTGATTAAGGTTTAAATGTGTCTTTCATCTCTGATGCTGGCAGGGAAAACCCAACAAAATCCAGCTTTTTATTTTCAACATACAGTTTACAGATCTTTATAGGTGTACATAAATGCTAATGAGGTAAATTCACAATATATATCATAGTAAGAAGTTACAAACAAATGGAAGCTTAGCTGATGCTAGAAGAAATGCCCATTGACTACGTATCCTACATGTTTTAATCGGAAAATGCTCCATTCGGAATAAGGCCTAATTCAGAACATCCAAACACAATATGCTGTTTACATGACCTGTATCCAATTCAGAATAATGGTGGAATAATAGTGTGCATAGTCATTGTGTTTTTCAGTACTACATGAACTAATGTACGCTTTTCTTCACAGAGAACATGATCAAATACACTGGAAGCCCCGACAGCCTGCGCTCCCGTACTCCTATGATCACTCCCGACCTGGAGAGCGGGGTCAAAGTCTGGCACCTGGTGAAGAACCACGAGCACGGAGACCAGAAGGAGGGCGACCGCGGCAGCAAGATGGTCTCTGAGATCTACCTGACACGACTTCTGGCTACCAAGGTGAGCCATCATGTTGTCATTTATTTCTCATGCTACACTCGCTCTTTATTTGGATCTGTTACATTCTTCAGGGCATCTGATTTAAAAGCCACTCTCCCAACAGTTGAATTTTTAACTACTGTATGTGAAAATTATCATTTTTCTTGAAGCAGTTCAGCAGGTGAAAGGCTAAAAGGTCACTATAACCTTCACCCTGCGTTACCATGACTCAGAAAACCCTCACTTTATTTAAATATTCATACTTACTTTGGATGAGTCATCTCAGTGGGAAATATTATTCAAATGTATTCCTCTATCCCCTCAGGTGAGAAAGAGAAAATAGATATTTCTGTTTGTTTTCTCATTTCGTTGCTGTTGCGTCGACGCGGCAGCATATCAAAAAGGGTAAAAGAAGAAAAGATCCATGAAGCCAGCGAAAGAGTTTCTGTAATAAAAAAAAAATTATCGGGCAAAAATAGAAATGACTATAAAATGAGTCTCTTTGAATGTGCCTTCTGACGATGCCCTCCAGAAAAAAAAGCAGTTAATTTGGTTTGGAGGGAAATGTGACTTTGATCCAACAGCTGAATGCAAATTTCCAATCCACTCCCAAATCACCTTCTCTCCCGCTCTATCAGACACAGACGGAGGCACACAGAGAAAGTAAAACATAAAGAGAGGCTGCGATCTGAAAATGTTCAGACTGTAATTTTTTGATTCAGGAACATTTCAGTTTGTTTTTGATCCCCTGCCTGCTTTTGTTTAGCAGTTCACATAGAAAACATCAACTCAGTTCTGTGTATGTAATGTAAATGCACAGTGGCAGGAGTCTGAAGCGGAGTGCCTCACACACACACAGTGAACACAGTTAACAGGCAGAGAAAGAAGAAGCAGGTAAATAGAAATTCATGAATGTCTTGCATTATTATTCAAGAACAAGACTCGGTCAATGCTGAGTGTATGACTGGACCGTCAGTCTGCAAATTTGTGGCTAAATTGTTAAACAAATAGTCAGTGATCATGTCTAGAATGTTAAATCCAGCGGTACATGTCCACCAGGTCTGGCGAGGACACTAGGGTCCCTGGTTTCCTTCTCGCCGTTTCAAACAGGAAACAACATGGCAGCCTGCTCGTAAACTTTCTGTTATTCCGTCTAAACAATCCACCAAAATCTACTTCTGAAAATATTTTAAGCAAGAAGTAAGCTATGTTACTGCTGAATCTCGTTTAATTTTAGAACTAGATCGCCTAGTTTCACAGCTTGGGCCATGTTTTGTGAGCCGGACGCATCGTGCTGAACGGGCTTATTTGTATAAAGGACTGTTCCCTGCCTTTTCATTTTGAAAGAGCAACAGCCAATGGGGAAACTCCATCACTCGGCCGACCAATCGTGTAACTTCATCACTGTCAGTCACTCAGTGACAGACTTTTACATTTGTAGATCGACCACACGGATGCAGTTAAACGTTACTGAACATGGGAGGGAATGTAGTGAAACACAGACATCACAGGCAAATCAGACAATGTGACAACAACTAAATACTTCCCTCTGTTTCTGCTTTGGAGAACTAATGACTGTGCAGATGTTCGGGCAGATGAGCACAATCAGGTGATCAATTAAAGCAGATGACTGAGACAGTGACAACATGAGGGCAGGAGAGGTACGACAGTGTTTGTGAAGCAGGAAGTGATGAGCAACACATGAAGGAAACTAATAAACAAACAAACTGCCGAATAGCAGGTAGGAGCAGGTAGGAGCAGCTGTCACCGCGACACGTACTATACTGTATAGTCCTCCGCACACATGCGCACGTCACCTCTCGGCTCTCGGCGTCCGTGAGCCGCTCTATTTCCCCGCCATTATCCCATTCCAGAGTACAGGAAGGTGGTTTCTGACTGCAGACAGCACATCATCTTTCCAGATGGATTGTTTTTGTGGAATAACCAGTTTATCTTGGCCGGCCATCTCTCTTGGTGAGAAATGATTGGGCAGACAGGCAGCGTAATTGACTGCGTTTGGCTTTCACCTTGCCAATAAATACCTCTCCCTGGCAACGCCGCTGACGTCTCTCATATTAGCTCCATCAGTGTCACTCTGACGGAGTGCGGGTACAGGGCGTGTTCATGTGTGTGGAGGGGCACTGGGAAGGATTGCATTTTCCCTCCTCACTCGTACACTCAAGAGAGTGTGTGTGTCCGTCTCTCCGTCATGCATCCTCCTTCTTCATCGCTCTATTTCTGTTTCGGCGCCGTCCCCAACGGTCTGATTGTTTGCTTTCCTCTCATTTCAATGTGGAGGCAGATGGCATCAAAACATCCAGATGACACATTGTGTTTAGAGTGCCGTCTAATGACAGGGTAGATGGTCGTGGAGGGGGGTGTGTGTTGGCAGTTTCATCTCCACCAGGGAACAAGAGAACCCCGTGATGATGACAGTGTTGATGCAAAGGTCCCCCCTTGAGATTGAGGATGACGTAAAATGTCACAGTCTCAGCACTTGTAGGCATGCACACACAACAATGTTCGGTCTTCCCTCGCCAGCTAATGCAGACTGTCACTTGGAAGGCACGTGGGTTTGATATAGAGATATGTAATTCCGTCTTCATAGAAAAACGATAAGCTGTCGGGAATGTGGGCCACATTAGAATTATAGCCGTGATTGTCGGGACTAACAGGATTCTCTCTTCCCACTCTTCTTCTACCTCTCTTGACTCCGTGATTCGGTCACCCGCTCCAACCCAAATTGGATTTTTATTTGCCAGTGCCTGTACACACCTCATCTGCCACACTCAATGGCCTCCTTTTCCTGATAGGAAACCTCTGTCGTTTCATTTCCATCCCTCGCTCTCGCCTTTCCCCGTGCATCCCATCAGCTCATTCTTTACAAGAGGATTAGATTCTCTCACTCTGTGTCTCTGCTCTCTCTTCTCCTCCTCCTCCTTAAAGTCGCCAACATTAAATCAAATTAGGGTCAATGGTGCAGTGTGGGAGCTAATCCGGCAGCACAAAGAGGCTTAGGAGATGCGCCTCCTGTTCCCAGATATTATTAAAAGTCAGCTGTGAAATAACAATTTCCCCCATCAAAGCTGCAAGCAGATTTAGGGGCCAGGTCTGTGAGATAGGAGTCAGACACATAAACATCGGAGCTCGCACTGCACAACTCATAAACTCACACGTGAACAAATACACACAAGTTTAAACCAATCTGTCTGTCAACTTTAGGTATCGGTATGTTGCAAAATGTAATAGTCAGTGACGATCTAATTCACTGGTTCTTTGTGTCCCATTCAATATAGATACTGGCTTAACATGGATAACAATAACATACGTTTTCATATTCCATATAAGTCACTGTTATTGGTTTTGTTATTGCATCTCTTGTTACTTCCTGTACAACAGAGGAAACTAAAATAGAAAGAGGAATGCCTTTCTAGAGCAACACATTTGAAAATGGGCTCTCAACTAGTGATTATCACCTGTAATATCATTTAATTAGGGCTGTCAAAGTTAACGCGATAATAATGTGTTAACGCAAAATTGTTTTAACACCACTAATTTCTTTAACGCTTCAAAGTAGTCAATCTTTCGGAAGTTGTAGCGGGCTCAGCTTTACGGCTAGAGGGAAGATGCTGATATCATATGAAACTAGAAAACTTAAGGAATCCATTGTACCATGTTGCGAAGTAGGCTAAATAACGCTCCAAACTTGCACTAGATCTTGGTGAGGAAACACTGTCATGGCTATTTTCAAAGGGGTCCCTTGACCTCTGACCTCAAGATATGTGAATGAAAATGGGTTCTATGGGTACCCACGAGTCTCCTCTTTACAGACATGCCCACTTTATGCTAATCACATGCAGTTTGGGGCAAGTCATAGTCAAGACAACACACTGACAGCTGTTGTTGCCTGTTGGACTTGAGTTTGCCATGTTATGATTTGAGCATATTTTTTATGCTAAATACAGTACCTGTGAGGGTTTTTGGACAATATTTGTCAGTGTTTTGTGTTGTTAATTGATTTCTAATAATAAATAAATACATAAAGCAGCATTTTTTTCCCACTCCCACGTTGATAAGAGTATTTAATACTTGACAAATCTCCCTTTAAGAGATTGCGGTTAATCGCAATTAAGTATTTTAATCGATTGACAGCCCTAAATTTAATATGTTTTCCATCTCTCCTTTCTCTCCTCTGCAGGGTACGTTACAGAAGTTTGTGGATGACCTGTTTGAGACCATCTTCAGCACGGCCCATCGAGGCAGCGCCCTGCCGCTGGCCATCAAGTACATGTTTGACTTCCTGGACGAGCAGGCCGACAAACACAACATCCACGACCCGCATGTCCGACACACATGGAAGAGCAACTGGTGAGTTGAGCACTTTTAGCATCTGAATCTGCACACAGACATAGTGGGCTCGGGTCGGGAACGTTTCAGAAACTGGTGAGGCAGTTCCTTGGATCTTTGACGGACACAAAATTAGTTTGATTATTTGTACATCAGTGTGGCGCCTTTGGCTCCATTCATGGCCCTTTCTCTCTGCACTGCAGACACAATCAGTACATTTTGGCACATTTCACATGGCATTGCCCCGGTATTGCCCCGTGTCAGTGCCAAGCTTCACCACACGCCTCTTCCCTTCCTAATATCCATTAACCACAGGGGCATGTAATCTTCATTAAAGCCAACCACAAGGGGCTAATCCAATTGGCTGCCAAGACTCTCCATCTATTATCACGGATAACTGGGCCAAAAAACGGCTGTCACTGTGGAAATCTCCTTAGTGACAAATGTTCGCTCCCAGGTGAAGGAAGTACACCTCTAAATTAATATCTGCTGATTAATTTAGACCACAGTGACCTCTGTGAGCCCACCTTAAGAGGGTCGGTAGGGGTTAAATAACCAACAGTGCACCAGAATGCAGTGAGGAGAGAAAAAGGTGAAGAAAGGGAAGTGAACTCAGTGGGAGTTAAACGCACACTAATATCTCATTAGCCTCCTGGCCTCTGCCAAGATCCCAGCATGCATCACTCAGCCGTGGGCTCAGGGGAACCATGGAGATGGGAGGATAAAATTGATGTGCATCAAGGGACAACTAGAGAGGTGGAGGGAAGAATGGACAGGGAGAGGCTAAAGAAAGGGGAGAACTATTATTTACTTTACACTATGGTCCTAATTTTGGACCTTTTTCCTGCATCTGCGTTATTGGTGCCATTTGCAGAGTGTGTTAAGTGTTTTCTGAGAGCGCAACGGGTCGCTTTTTACATTAGACTTTTAATGGAATGGGCTCTCACTAGAGGGGCTGTGAATGAATAGCAATTTATCATAACACACCATCACAAAAAGCCACTTAGATTGCACACAACAGTTTGTGCCGATGCCACCATAGATATCTTCTCTGTGTGGGATGTGCATATGCCTCCTCTCACTTCTCACCGAGTGTGTGCTTACCAGTAACCTTTAATCGTCTCAAAGGAGAGTGCAATGTTGGCTGCAACAAAAGCCTTTTTTTTGTCTGATGGTAGAGAATAATAATGCCAGTCCCATGTCGGGCACCTGTCCCATTAAACCTACCAGGCCCGTCGTCATCATACACGCCATTAACTTCAACCCATCAGAGCAGCCAGAGCCCCTACACCCCCACTACTACCCCCACCTCCCCTTCAGGGTTTCCCTGCCATCAGAGCTCCACTGTACATCCTCTGATGTAGCTCGTATGATAGATTATCTCTCAGCCTGTAGCGCTTCACATATTGTTACAAGTTTGCTTCTTGTGTCATTGTCATATATCATATTATGATATCTGTAAATTATCTTTTAAATATTATTAGAAGCTTTATGAAGGACAGATTTGATTTGCATAACCCATACAGGAATTAGACTCGGGACAGATGTTTAATATGTGTAATATCTGATAACGATGTGGAAATGTATTACATTTCTACAATAGCTGATAGAAAATAGTTGTATTGGCATCATTCCTGCTTGCTTTCAGAGCTGGCTATTTCCATTGATTCTGTACAACACCCACACACTCTTAAGACCTGAAAGAGACCTAAAAGATGGTCTGCAGGATTTATTCTAGCCCAGGAAATTATCTGTGACCCCTTACAGTCCAAGGTCATCCCACACAGTGTAGTGATAACGATAGCACTAACACTACACCTGCCTATGCCTTTTGAATTTCATTCAAGCTATCTTGTGTATATTAAGGTTGTTTGATGTTGTTGTTGTGTGTCTGTGAATTGTGCAAGTTGAAATTCAGTTAGTTGTTTCTGCATTGTGTTACAGAGCTGTAATGTGTATTGGTTTGTGTGTACAGTAAGTGTGGTGCACGCATGAGTCACTGGCTCCAAGAGCATCTCCAGATGGTATCTTTTGGATTAGTGGCAGTGTGTCAGCGTCTCCTCTCATCCTCACTCTTCTGTATTTGGTGTCTGTGCGAGTCTCTGTCTGCGCCGCGTGTTTGTCATGTCGCGATGCAACAGACAGAATTTTAATTATTGTGCAAAGCTGGCTCATCCTTTTTCTGCACGCAGATAACCACCTATCTGCTGTCATACCTCAATCCCAGCCCACTCAGATTGCTAATGGCATCACTGGGACTTTGAGGGTCGAGCTAATTATGTGGAATCTGTCAAGTTGTGCGGTGGTGGGTAATTTACAGAAAGTTTTCAATCACTTTTTAAGCCCTTTGTCTGGAGATACAGCTTGCTCAGTAAAGGATGAAAGGTTGTGCCTTTTTTGCCTGTTGGAACAATGCCCGGTCAGGTCACCTTTATAAAGCTGTTAATTCAAACCTTAGATCGCTGCATGGTAAAGGTCAGGCTCGGTCAGTTCCCTGCCTGTGCTGCAATGCCTCGATTGGGATGCCCCGGATCACAACATCTGTGACCCGAGCAACTTCATTAGGCCTGACTGCAGGAACGGGACAACAAATCCCACAACTGTAGGTTCAGAGGCTCGCTGGCTCTGTGTGCCAGAAGTGTCAGTCAGTGCAAACTGTAAGAGACAGTTAGACGTGCTACTGAAGGACTGCAGGGAGACTCTGTTGGTGTGGATGTACTTGTGTGTTCCTTTTGTTGTTGTCATTTGCAGTATAGTGCCTGTCAAAGTATTTAGAAGTAGGCCTGGTAAATAGAGCGTAGAGTAGTGTGGTTGTTTTTACTTCTTGACAGTTAGAGGAGATGAATATTAGCAGAGTTGATTTTAAATGGGCCAAATACCGCATTAGTACTACTTCTTTGAACTGGACAATGTACTCTGATCCATTAAAGAGATTTGCCTATACCAAACACTATATAGTAAATAAAGCTACCGTACGATCTGTTGCTTATTATCAAACGCTTCCTATTCGAGTAGCAGGTAAATACTTTTCTTAAATCAGTTTGAATTTACAGCATTTTGTAATCTGAGCAGGGAAATAGTCTTTAAATAAAAGGGCTTCTTCGGACTCCGCCGGCGTAATTCCTCTAGGATAATAGATGCCCTTGATGTTGGCAGCTGATATTTAACCTAATCTCTGACCAAAAGGACCCATCATGGCCATCCTTGAGATTCTTTAAACTACTCAGCGTGAATTAACTGCTGAAATATTATGTGCTTTGCCCTATTTTCAACACAATAGATAATATGGAGATGTTATTACGGACAAAGTCATGTGGGGAACCTCATCATGTTGGTGTCCACTGCGCTATTGAAGCAGCACATACCTCAAAGCACAGGGCAGCTGGGGCAGATTGACAACAATCAAGGCGGCACAGCAGCGGTGTTAATATCCCTTTGATCCCCGCACCTAATCCCACTAGATACTTTGCTTAGATTAATTTTGAAGTCATAATGCAGTTTTTCCTTCCTCCGAGTCCAAATCCTCTTTTGTTAGATTGTACATCTGAATGGCTTTGTGGGTGGTTGTGCCACCGGGATAAATGCTTAGTGGGATGGTAGGGGAGCACCGGTTGTATTTAAATGATTGCATTTCAGTTTTTTTTTTTTTTTCCCCCCCTCATCCTTTGATATTGTGCCACACAGAGGAACTCCTATGCAGGTTAGACTGCAGTGTCCTTCCTGTTTGATTTTTGCCACATCAGCTAAAAGCACACAGCCCAGAGAATAGTAAAGATACAGAGATCCAAGTAACACTCAGCTCTTTCTTAATACCACCTGAGCCCTTTCGCTGCAGCGCACAGATAAAGCCGGGCCCTATATCTATTCATTTTGGCAGAAACAAGCCCAGCGAATAAACAGACTTGTATATTTTTATTATTCTGGACAGGCACAAAATAGGACCCACTTGCACAAACAAGGCAATATGAACTGTGTCACTGTGCGGCCCCCAGCGAGGACCCCTGGACACTGCCGGAAAAAAAAACCAGAGAGCCAGCCACCACCTGGTTTTAAAGATAAAGGCTTTATTGAATTGAGCACACACATCAAATAGAGCACATCGGCAACAGCAGGGCCTGTGTACTAGCTTTGCAAAGTGAATGAATCCTCGTCCCCCTTCTGGCGCATAATATGTTCATGTCTATTGCCTGACTGGCTGTAGCAAATATAAAAATGGCATTTAGGGACTTAATCTCAGAGCAGTTGAACCGGACACGGACTGTTGTTTTACTTTACACTCTTTGTTCCTCTGTTTGCATAGCTATTTGAGCGTTCAGTCACTGAGATGTAACTGAACAATCAATGTAAAAGTATTTGACAACATGCATAAAAAGTAATTTTCTCCCTTTAGCTCTTTGATTTTTTTAACAGATGACGTTATGTTACACATTCAGTGCGAACACCCCACAACATTTCTTATTGTATACTTTAAACTAACTTGTATCATCACAACTATTGTGCCACTAAACCACTTTGTTCTCTTTTTTTCCACAGCCTACCTCTGCGTTTCTGGGTGAATGTGATCAAGAACCCCCAGTTTGTGTTTGACATACATAAGAGCAGCATCACGGATGCCTGTCTGTCTGTGGTGGCCCAGACCTTCATGGACTCCTGCTCCACCTCAGAACACCGCCTTGGGAAGGACTCACCCTCCAACAAGCTGCTTTATGCCAAGGACATTCCCAGCTACAAGAGCTGGGTGGAGAGGTGAGCCGTTGATAAATGCACACACCAAACACTGGATTGATGAAGAGAGGTAGTGTGTGTGTGTGTGTGTGTGTGTGTGTGTGTGTGTGTGTGTGTGTGTGTGTGTGTGTGTGTGTGTGTGTGTGTGTGTGTGTGTGTGTGTGTGTGTGTGTGTGTGTGTGTGTGTGTGTGTGTGTGTGTGTGTGTGTGTGTGTGTGTGTGTGTGTGTGTGTGTGTGTGTGCGCGCGCGTGCGTGTGTGGTGGTGGGGCTATTATGCAAGTGAAAACATCAGAAAACCTGCATTAGCCATGTTTCATTCCAACACACACACATAATGCGACTGTAGCTCTGTGATCTATGGGCCATGAAACACAATCCAAATTACAACACAGTGAGAATGGATGGGAACGCCCAGGGCATGAGATCTACAGTACAGAGCAGTCAGTGTGTTGGGAGGGTGTGTGTGGAAAGAGAGAGAAACATTTTTTTGAGAATAGCAGGCAGTAGAAGCTGGTAATTTGTTAAAATGAGAGTTTTATTAAATTTATTTGTCAGCAGGGGAGGCGAAGAGGTCCTGAATAAAAGATGGGGGTAGTGTGAAGCGGTTCAGACTAGTATTTATGTGTCGGTGGCTTCGTCGCAAGGCGAGCCCCAGGACCAGAATATATGTGGGCTGCTTGAATGGCTGGAACCAAATGGGGCACTTCAGGCTCAGGACCGTACTCATTAGTCCCGTGTGTGTCTGCAGTGTGTGTTTGTGTCCGTGGTCTCCCATAGACACAAAGAAGTGTGAGGAAATTGTGAGGGTCTTCTGCTGAATCATACATGGATGTGTTTGAATACTGTAAGCTGAAAAATGATCGGAGTGGACAGAGAGTGCAGCAGCTGCTACTGTGGGGGGCAACACAAGCAGATATTTTAGCCTGTAATCAGTTATCTTTTTAAAGCATGTTCAATCAGAGATTTGTGTGTACACACTGTGTAAAGACTGACACATCCCACTGTGCTCTCGTGTATATTAATCATGCCTTTTATTGCGAGTTTGGTGGAGCAATACTGTCGTCAGCTAACACCCCGCAGTGGAACTGCGTTATTCAGTTGGAAAAGCCTCAGTAATATAGTAGTGACTGAGTAAGGGTGGATCTAGTGCTGCTTCACTCTGCTGTCCAACCGTGCCAAAGTAAGGGTCATGCCAGGGAGAGGATTTAACAAGCAGAATGCTGCAGCTGTGAAAGAGGACTGCAAAAAGGAAGTGAGTACTGTAGAGGTACAGAAGAGATGTCCTCCTTCTCTCTCTCCCCTTTATGATACAGCTTAGTTTCAAAGATAGGACGTCCTTACCTGGAGAGCAGGCTAATGGACACCTGTGTCTCAGGAAGGAAATCTCTGCTGCTTTGTCAGTGCTTCTCTGTAGAAACAGAACACATGTTGACATTGAGTTTTTACTATACTACTGTCAATCTATAAAGAAAAAGACTTGAAATGCTGATAAATGTAATGGTATCATATAGTATGCATATTCAGTAGTTTTAGTTTTTTTTGTAGATATTTGGGGTTTGGAGGAAGTGCAATTGGGCAGTCACGTTAGAAGCTTTTTTACTACAGTATGTTGATGTTATTAGCATGGGGCTGTGTATAGTATGCCATAAAAATGTCAAAAGGCCTAATATAGTGTCATGAAAAATGTCATGGTATAGAATACCATGAAAAAAGAAATAGTGTGCCTTAAAATGATAACGTAGTATATCCTAACAATGGCATAAAGTCATAGTATAGTATGTTTAAAGTCATAAAAAAGCCATAATATAGTATATCGAAAATGTTTTAAAAGCCATTGTATAGTATGTCAGAAAATGTAAAAAAAAAAAACAACATAGTATATTATGTCTAAATAGTCATAAAAAAGCAATACTATTATATATAGAAAAAAGTCAAATTAAGTCACGGTATAGTATACTGAAGGTCGTTAAAAAAAATCCATAATATAGCATGTCTAATTAAGTCATAGTATATTGTGTTGAAAAAAGTCATAAGTTAAGTTGTGGTATAGTATATCGAAGGTCATAAAAAATCCATAGTATAGCAAGTCGATTAAGTCATAAAAAGTCATAGTGTAGTATGTGGGGAAAAAAAGTAATAGCATTGAATGTCCAAAAATCTCATTAAAAAAAAATGTATAGTATGTCAAAAAAAGACAGTAGTACACAGTCATAGGATAGTATGTTGAAAAATCAAAACACAGTATAATATGTCTAAATAGCCCTAAAAAAGCCATAGTATGTCGATAAAAGTCATAAATTAAGTCATAGTATAGAATATCAAAGACCATAACAAAATCCATAATATAGCATGTCAAAAAAGTCTTGGTATAGTATTTCGACAAAAAAATCATAGTACAGTATCATCAACTCATAAAAAAAAAAAGACAGTCATAGTATAGTATGTCGAAAAATGTAAAAAACAAAACATAGTATAGTATGTCATAAAAAGTCATGGTAGTATGTCAATAAGAGTCATAAATTAAGTCATAGTAGTATGTTTAAAGTCATAAAAAAGTATATAGTACGTGTAGCATGTTGAAAAAGTGTCATAAATTAAGTCATAGTATAGTATGTCGAAAAAAAGTCAGTACAGTACGTTGAATAAGTTATAAAAAGCCATAAGATAGTATGTTGAAAAAAAGTCAAATTAAGTCATGGTATAGTATATTAAAGGTCATACAAAATCCGTAATATAGCATGTCAAAAAAAGTCATAGAATAGTATGTCTAAATAGTTATAAAAAGTCATAAATTAAGTCATAGTATAGTATGTCGAAAAGGAGATTAAAAAAAGTTCATTATCTTTACTCTATAAACAACAGTTCAACAAGTCTTGGGCTAATATTGGAATGGTGTTGGAAATAAGCTCACAACACAACACACTCAAAGTATATTTGATTTTGATTTGATGCATTAGTAGATTTTAGTGTTGCTCATAAAACCCTTTTTCCTAAAACAAGCCCACCTGGTCTCTACACTAACAATCCCCTGCTAGGAGCTCTCTACTACTGCCCTCCAGCACTGAACAGGTGTTGATGTGTGTGTGTGTGTGTGTGTGTGTGACCTCTGTGCTAAAGGCTATGAGCAGCACTCACCTGCCTTTTCCTTTGCTCGGTTTGCTCTGAAGACTTGCTTCCTGGCAGATCCATCTCTCCCTCACACATGCCCAGAATTATCCAGCCAAACACCGAGCCTGTCCTCGAGCGGCTGCAGCTACAGGAATTTAATATGTAAATAACCAGCGTTAATTAACATAGTTGATAGGGGCAACACAGCTGCTGCTGACAGTGACTGATTACCCTTACCTCAATGCAGTGTGTGTGTGTTTGGATGTATTCAAGGTTGAAATCTAAGGCCTGTCAGTGTCAACTATAACTCCATCTCAGTCATGTCACTATGCACTTGTTGCCTCTGTGCTACATTAGTCACATATCTTCAAAGAACTGCAGTAAACAAGGAGTGATGAGCTCCAACTATCTACATTAAAACACATCACTGTGTGTATTCTGGTTCCCAAATCATTCAACAGTTTGTCTAACAATGTTCTCAGAGGCAAAAACACAGTGCTAACAAAGTGTTTGTGTTATTTCCTCCCTGTCTCTTTTAATAGGTACTACTCAGACATTAGTAAGATGCAAGCGATCAGCGACCAGGACATGAATGCCTACTTGGCAGAACAGTCACGGATGCACATGAACGAGTTCAACTCCATGAGCTCTCTCAGTGAGATTTACTCCTACGTGGGCAAATACACTGAGGAGGTATGTAATATTTAACTGCACTTCTAGACAACACTTCTGTGTCATCATTATCAAAGATTTAGTTCAATTTAGAGACACTGATGTTTTTGATTTTGGTAAGAAGAGTTAAAGGAATATTCCACTGGAAACTGGCCTTATATAATCTACATTTATATCAATCTAACACATACTAATGAATTTGGTTTATTGTGCTTTACATAATAATGGTATAATAAAAAAAAATCCGCAAGTTGCTTTATTAGTAATGACTCTACTTCAAATCACATTTGTTTTTCTGAGAAACATGCAGAGGGGGTTGATGTTGTTTTTCTGTCAAGAGTAGTGTCTCAAATGGTCCTCTCAGGCTGTGTACCGGCCCGACATGCTCTACCAATCAGACGGTTAGTCTGTATGCAGTCTGAGAGGAAAAAACTAAATCAAGCTCTAGCTGCTGCCGGTTAAGCTTATTAGTGAAGGTTACTTTAACATAAATGTGTCCGATACTGCCCAAAATTGGGTATCGGCGAGTACGCCAGTCGATGCATCGATCTGTTACCATAATTAATTAACCACAGGAAAAAAATCAACTTGCTTTAATCTTACCATAGCCACCTTTCAAGCTTACATGGAGTGAGTATTTGATGTTGAAAAGATGAAGCTTTTCAGTGGAGGATTCCTTTAACTGGTTTTACACACTGTCTATCAGGATATTGCATTTACTACACTAAATATTTTTTTTACTAATATTTAAATAAGAAAACACATCTTGTTTTCGCCTTGGATTAGTTCTAATAATATTCCAGATTTGAGAGTACTGATTTGCAGTTTTGTCACGTTGAGTACTTTTAATAATGTCTGTGTGTGTGTCTGTGTTTACCTCGCTGTCCTGCTGGCAGATTGTGTGTTCACTGGAGCAGGACGACGCAGCCCGGAAACAGAGGCTGGCCTTCAAGCTGGAGCAGGTGGTGGCCTTCATGAGTCTGGAGAGCTGAGGACCGCACTTCCCAGGGCGCACTGGGAAAAGACCCCATCAGAAACCGAGCCGTGCCTGAGCGAAGACCTGTCCCCATCTTTTTCATCATGTGACTTCCTCCCTCCGCCTTTCAAAGATGAAGACTTCTTCCTTGAACCTTTTTTCTGCTTCCTCTTCTCCCCCCACCCCTCGAGAAATATTTTTGTTTTTTCCTCATCCACTCTGCTGCATAGACTAGTTTACCTGAAGATATCGGGAAGGGTGGTTCGAGGCTGAGGTCGGCGTTTCCCACAGTGCAATGCGGGGGATCCCTCAGCTTCGCCACAGGGAGAGCTTCAAGGGGCGATTGCTTGAAAGCTGGCCATATTGGCATACTTCAGTCCCCCTGCTGGAAGACAAGAGGGGAAAAACATTTTTATGTTGCCTTCAAGAATTTACACTGATAGGTAATTCTTTAAAAACCACAATGTTGGGTGTCCATTTTGTTGAGAACTTTTTTCAAAAATAGGATAGTTAAAAATAAAAACCATCTCTAGAGTCCAGTTTATTGTAGTTCTATATTCAATGTACGGAATCAAGAGGAAACATCAACAATGACTGCAAGCCAAATGAACACCTCTGAAGAAAAATTAATGCAAGGATGGTTTGCCAAGTTTACACTGTTCCGACAACGAAGCATACATATCTGCGAAAATTTGGGGCGAGTCCAGGCAAACCTAGAATGTTCTTTCAATGTAGCTGGAGTTGTATTTAAGAAAAAGACTGATGGGGGTTAAGGGAAGGATTAGTGCTTCTCTGAACTTTTCCTTTATCGAAACGTGACTGACACTAAAACTTTACAAACCAGAGCATCCCCAATCTATACCCCTCCCTTTGCAACATTCGCACATTTCTCCCCTGCCCAGCATACTTCAAAGAAAACGCTCATGATTTCTGCTTCCATCTGGCTTACGTGGCTACTGCAAATTTAACCTATTAGACAAAAACCCTGGAGGCCCCGACCCAAGTTGGATCCTCCGTAAGAAGCACACAACCAACTCTGGACGACAGTGTTTTGGCTGCTAAACCCAAACAACCAGGAGCAGTCTTTGTCTGGCTCTTGCCACTTCCAATCTTGTGTCGCCACCCGCGACGGTCTATCAAAGCACACACACACACACGCACAGACACACACACAATCAGCAGCTGCACAAGATCCTGACTGCCCAGATATCTACGCCAACCCTGGAGGAGGTAAAGGGAAAAGCTGACTGAAGTGGACTGGGTAAGAAACTGCTTGGAACATTTAAAATAAAGAAGAACGAGTCAATACAGCGTAGCCACAGACGGGCTGACTGCTCCCTAAAAGGGGCTCCGTTGTGAGAGTAGCACTTCTTTCCCAGGATGTTCTTATTTAAAAGACTTTTGTGCGGAGAAATCAAAACAAGATGGACTTAGTCGGTCAGCCAAAAACCAAAGGAGCTTGAAAATTTTCAAAACGGTCAAAAATGTATTTGTAAAGTGCCACTGAGGAACTGACAAAAGGACTATGTAAAAGACAACCACTTCTAGGACAAAAAAAAAAATAATTATTGTGACTGGAACTTTAAGAAACCTGTGTGATTTTTTCTGACCTCAGTGTGTCGGGCGTGGGAGGCTCTGTGGGCGAGGTGATCCGATCCTCCTTCCTCTTTCCATCGTCCCAGGTCTCTCCGGCTCTCGGCACACCGTTCACCCCTCGTGTCCGGCTCCTGACTTCTTTTCTGTTTTGCACAAGCGTTGGAGATGGTAGCTAGTTGCATACGGCAAAACCCCAACTCTTGAGTGTGTAACTGTTGAGGCGCTCTTGTCTGTATTAGTGTAGTTGTCCTCAGTGGCGGCAGGGGGCGGCCTTCTCCAAGCCTCAAAAGAAAAAAAAGAAAAAAAAAAAATCTGGTAAAGCAGAGCAGGAACATAAGAAGAAGAAGAAGCGAGCATCACGGCAGGATAAAACAGAAAATGATAGACATTAAAAAGTAGATACAACTTGTTGGAGAGAGCGATTGAAAGAGAGATGATGGAGGCGCCCTCCGTACCTTTTGACCTCTGCCCTTTCTTTTGCCTTGACAACGTGCCCCATGTGGTGATGTGAATGTGTGAAGACCGCCCTAGGTCCACCTTGGGTCCTTTATTGGCTTTTTAAGCGCATGTAAAACGTAAACAATTTAAGAAACTTATTTAAAAAAAAGTGAAAAATAAGAAAATTAAGCCTTGCAATGATGATGTGGATGTGTTCTTTTATCTTTCTTTTGCTTGGAAGAATCGAGATGGAAAAAGTGGATTGTTCATGTAATAGAAACTATAACTTTCGTTTAAGGTGGAACCTTTATCCAGTTCAAGCCCCCTACTGCAGAACCTCATGCCCATGGTTTTTTGTGAAGTGTTAGATGCTAACTAAAACAGATATTATATACCCTTGCATGTTGACCTATTTGGATGGTATGAAATGGAACTGCCTTGCTCAAAGATATTTATATACTTCTACTACTACTTGGGACTTTAAAGGTCATTTACAAGCCAACTGTTTTCATTTTAAGGTCATAGATCTCACGTAAAGACAAACCTATTTTGAATTTCTTGTCCCGTATGTCCTCCATTTCATGCCATCAGTGTTTTGTGACAGCGGTGTCTTTTTTAGTTTTGGTACACAGAAGATGCAAGTCGAATCTTGCTCTGTCTTTGCTGCTATTACATCTTGTTTTGATAGTCGTCTATTGCATTACATTGATTATTTAATCATGAAAATTGCTTACATTTTCTCCATTCAGTTGAGCCCCAGAACAGAACAGAAACATTTTCAGTTACGAAAACTGTTTTCAAATAACTAAAGACGGCCACTTATGAAAGCAAACAGATGTGGTTCGACCAAGATTAATTTCATAAAAAGCAACAAAAGACTGCATCGGTTTGCCACCATATGGTGTCGCAAAATAAAAATGTTAATTAAAAAAAAAAAAAAAAAAGAAACACACCCAGAAGACACAATGTGCTATATCATAACAGATAAACACAATGTTCTAACCAGAGGAGGCACATTCGGCTTGATAGTAGACTTATGTTGACTTAGTTTGGCAAGTGACTGTTTCTTTCTTAGCCCTCGTGTCAAATTGTATGTGAGATATCCACGTCATTGTCCATTTATTACTGTCTGCAGCTATACAGTACGATGAATGTCTGTTTCAACTTGGAGGGGTACATTCACAAGGTGTTTGCAGGACATGTTATGTAGTAAACACATCAAACCTATTCATATCTGAAATTGGAAAATGACATGATTTAGGGACTTGATTAATTCATGCAAAGCTGGTAATAATTGTAACAAACATACTACTGAGAGCCCCTTTCATTCATGTAGCCAATGTGTAATCTGTCTAGATAGCCAAAGTTTGCCCCTCACTGCCGTGTGTTAATAACGAACACAAGGTTAGAGTCCTGGACTGTCGTTGTGAATCTACCCCCCAGTGTAACATCCTGTCTTTCATTTCCCCCCGCCCTTTGTCCCTTCCCCTTGTAACAAAGGTCGTCTGCTAGTAGCCCACCTTGTGTTGCCAAGACCACAGATAAAGTTTCCACCTTCAAACGTTTTGTAGGAACTTAAAATGTCCTCCTAGCTCAGTGTTATAGCAGGTGTTACAGAAACATGCTAGAAAAAGACTTTTACTAGACCATATTTGAAAGATAAAGAGTATCTTATCGAGAGATAAAAACGAAACCTGGGATATAAGGCGAGCTTCTCTAACTTTGTTATAATTAATTGTATACCTGTGTATGTAAATATAATGCATTCCTATTTTGCAGTCAAGAACAAAATACTATTTGTAATATAGAATAAACTTTATTATGAAACCAAGCATTTCATGATTGGGTTGTGCTCTTTTTCAATTTGCAGACCCCACACTCACCGCCGCTACACACACGGTCTGTGGAACACTTGCTAACGTTATGCCGGGCTGACAGATCGTATGTGTGTGACAACGGCGGGTATGAAGCCACCAGCAACGCTACAGCTGCGAACGCAGCACATACACACGCGGTTTGTGGGACACTCGCTATCGTTACGCCGAGCAGACAGAGTAGACAGGCAAACACACTGCTGTCAACCTTGCAGCTAAACTTTACGCACTAATCTCATCATTTAACTGTTAATAATCGGTTAACGAGGATTAAAAAACATGGCCTCTGGCGAGATGCATACTTGTTAATGAATATTTAAAGATCCAGTCAACCTCCAAAACCTCTTAACATGGTGACTGTAGGTGGAGCTATGCCAACAGTCATACATTACAGTAATTAAGTAATTAAAAAAGTCATAGTATAGTATGTCATAAAAAAGGTCAAAGTAAATGGTATGCCATGAAAAGTCATAAAAACGTTGTAACTCACATTTTTATGACTTTTCAACATACTATAAAGTTTTTTCGACATACTATACTATAACTTGTGTTTATTATTCGACATACTCTACTATGACTTTTTTATTTATTCTGACATACTATACTATGTTTTTTTCGACATACCATACTATGATGTTTTTTATTTATACCGACATACTATACTATGATGTTTCTTCGACATACTATACTATGACTTTTTAAAATTTTTCCGACATACTATAATAAAAATAAAAAAGTCATATTATAGTATGTCAAAAAAAGGTCATAGTAAAGTATGTAGAATTCTTTTTTAAAAGTCATAGTATAGCATATAAAAAAATGTCATCAAAAAGACACTATTGTATGTCAAAAGTACTCATAGTATAGTATATCAGAAAGTCAGAAAAGCAATATAATACTGTAGTATATTAAAAAAGTCATAGTATATTATGCCATAAAAAAATTTCAAGAGGAGGTCATAGTATAATATGTAAAAAAATCCTTTTATAGTATGTTATAAATGTCATAAAAAAATTGATAGTGTAGCATGCCATAAAATATGTAATAAAAAGTAATTGTATAGTATATCATCAAAAAATAGTAATACATTAAAACACCACACATTAAAAAAGGTCATAGTTTGCTGAAATCACCAAACAAATCCTGTGAATAAATTGTTCTGCCCCAACAGGTGCAACAAAACCAACATGGGAGACTTGGAGACACAATCCAAAGATCAGGTACAGTCTGAAAACACCTGTTTGGGTGTACTAGGCATTACAAGGGCTTTAATGGTATGGCTAACAAAAGTCCAAGCCTTATGCTACCTACACACCATTTATACGCAGCGTTATATAAAACTTGAAGCAACAGCCGGTGACAAATGGATCTATTTTTCCTTTCCATTCGAGCAACAGGTGCTACTACAGCCAGATTGGGTGTTCAGGTATGTTCATCTCAGGTCTCACACTGTCTGGTTCCAGGCAGAAGCAACAAACAGATGCACAAAGATACATAGCAAACAGCTGTTATACTCTTTGTGCTGTTGACAGTATGCATGTCACGATACACAATGACAAAATACTCTACTGTAAATGATAACAGGACAAGACCTCTCCCATGAAAAGAAAATCCGATGGTGAGAAAAATGCATAATGGAACAAATCATTTTAGACTTTGTATCCAAATTGATCAAATTATGGTTTTATCAAATTAATTTAAAGTCTGCGTCCTGATCTTCAACATTACCACTGGGGAAGATAAAGAAACCAAAGTTTGGAATAAATCTTTGCACAGGAGAAGTCATGCTCAAAGTGCACACACTGAATAGTCCAATTCTGAATAGAAGTAGCTCAAAGGAGTAAATCTCTAAACAATATGTAAATTACCTTTCAACAGCCATACTGTTAGCCTACCTTTCTAAGAGCATGGACAGAAGCCTAGCCCACAGCAATGACATCCAATTCAGTTAAAACCATTGTCATCATAGTGGATGATTTTGGCTTACAAAGTAGCTTCCCTACCTAAAGGACAAAAACAAACATCCCTGCAAGGTGGGAATAGAATGAACAAAGCTGGGTCCACAAATCAGCTACAATCAATAACACTTGAAGACTAATAGTCTAATAAAACCAGCTGATAGTAGCAGTAGACGTATGGAGCCGGGTGTTTACTCAAGTAGGTGTTCAGCAGGCTTCCTTGTACATTATACTGAACTATTTTTTCAGCATTAGTTGTTTAAAAAGTTGCAACCAACTCTTCTCCTGCTCTTAATGAGGAAAGCTTAAAGAAACAAAACAGGATTCAGCAGGGCTGAATGTACATCATACAGATGTAAATTACATATAGCTTCCAAACTTTGACAACTTCTCCATTCCATCTTCCAAGTTGGATTTGGTAGTAAAAAACTGGCTGATGCATTTTCTACTGTAATTAATGAGCAACACTGGCTTACTGGGCCTGGACCTCTCGTTGTGTTTGGCTCTGACTCAGCCTATTACTACTCCAAGTGATGCAAATGCTGCTTAACTTCTTATCTCGGTTACAGTAAAATAAGCTCCGTGTGGTAAATCCGTGGATCTTGTTTATATTGTCAAGAGGCAGGTTACAAAAGCTTCTCTGGTTTAATGAGAGGTGTTTCCTGACATGATGCGACCCTGGTCATTATAATGCAGAGAAAGCAACATCTGCTGCCAAAATAATTAGTAAACGCCAGCACTGGTAAAGATTAGTTGAACCCATAAGCTTCTTCCCTCTTGAAGCCAATCTAGCAGTCCTGAAGCCATTCAGGAAATCAAAGAGGGAAATCCCTGCCTCTAAACACATATCAGTCTACAAAGCTTAGCTGGAGTTCTGCAGTAAACACAAAACTGGTTTATTTCACTCTACAATCTGCATTATTTAATATCACACATCAAAGGCAGTCAGACACATTTTAATGTACTAATTTTCAGATTTTCTCAAGTGGCAGCTTCGTTATCGCACAAAACACACCGCTTCCATGTTTGACTTTTTGCAACATCAACTTGTTCAACTGGTACTGATGCACAGTGAAGCATATCACTACTAGAGATGCACCGATTTATCGGCCGAAAATCGATATTGGCCGATATTGGCCTATCGGCAAATAAGATGGCAGAAGATTGGAAATAACCAATGTTTATCTGTTGTGTTGATAATAATAATAATCATGTTTTCCGCTATGAGTCCACTAATCGATCGTGGATGGCGTCGTTCTCTCGGACAGATAAAACAATTTAAATGAAAAATGCTAAAATGAGACGCCAAATATACTTGGACGGCCGTTAATATATGGGTAAGTAAAGTCTGTGTGTGGAAAAACACTGCCTATGTTTCTTACATTTACATTTAATTTATGTTTCACGAAAAAATATTGCTTAAGTACTGAAACATTCTTCTCATTGAGTAGGTTGTATAGCAGCTAAAAAGACGTTTGAAGCAGTTATTTAAAAAAATGTTTGCAATGTGAAATAAGGCTATATTAAAGTTTTTTTAAATATTTATGATGAATTTGTGCTCATTCAAAGACTTTTATTTTTTTATAATGAAGAGGTATTTGTTTCCCTGGCACAAAAGAGGAATAAATAACAGCAAAAACAAATAAACAAAAATATTGGTATCGGCCAAATTGTTATGTTAAACATTGTATCGGCCCGGAATTTCGCAATCTGTGCATCCCAAAACACTAACCCCAGTGCAACAAGGCCATCAAGAAACACATTCCTCGAGACACACGGGGCTTTAAAAGTCAGAGGTAAGCTAAAAAAAAAGACAAGCAAATGGAAAACAGGAGTGACAGATGAGGAAATAGAAAGTTCTGTGTTGCAAAGGAGGGCAGGGAATGTGTGAAGTGTAGATAACAGAGTGACAACCCGCTGGAGGGGGATGCCCGTATAGACCGGAGGCTGCAGCACTCCGGCAGGCTGAGAGGCTGACGGGGACGAGAGATTGAATTGGCCCAGTGTCACCCTCCATATACCAACCAGTGAACTGGGGGTAATGGGTGAGAAATAGAAAGAGGGAAGGTGGAAGGAGAGAGAGAGAGAGAGAGAAAGAGAGGTAGAGGAAAGGTGGGAAGGCCACCAAGTGTCACCCTAATTTTCTGACTAGTGAGGTGGGAATAATGGAAGGGAGGAGAGAGGCAACTCGGAGGGGTGATGGGTTGAGAGGTAGCGGAGGGGGCAGGATGATAGAGAGCCAGCTATGATTGCTTCGCACCAGGGGTGGTTTTCCACACTCCCATGATCACCGCAGCCCTTTCACCCCGAACCCCCCACCATCACATCAACACACACTGATGTGATGTGGCCATGGAGAAAGAAGAAGAAAAAAGATTAGGTCTGTTCACATGGAGATAGAGTGATGGACGGACGAAGGAGGAGAAGAGGAGTTTGGTGCTGTTAAGGCAATCAGTGTTAGAGGGCATGAGGGTTACAGGATTGGATAATCGATAAGGCTGAACCCGAAGCTTTGGGGATTTGAACCCATATTCATCCCCCTGGCCACCTCAGCTTAAAAGACTTATCTTCAAGACAAGAGACCATTAGATTTACTGTCAACAGAGCAATTTGAAAGATTGATACCACTCTATCAGCTGCTGTGGCAAAGTTTTCTTACAACGAAGGACATGTTTGAGTAACAGGTCCAGGTAGGAAACTAATGTTACAGAAAAAAAACCAGGGTTGCACATACAGCTCAGTTATCTTGGGGAGTATAAAAACACGTCAAAGCTTAGTAATGGTTTGGCCCGGCTAATGGTGCCAGCCTGTCTCATGTTTGTGATGTATCTCTAACACTCATTGGCTTTGGAGCATGAAGACGGCAGAGGAGAAGAAGGGGGGATTTTATCTTAGAGGTGTCAAACTGGAGAAGGTGCACAGGAGCTTAAATCTTTCCTTATTATATCCTCCTTTTGCTTTTATTATTTTTCAGAAGGTTGCAGCATTTACTGTTCACACGACAAGAGTGTTTTCTTTTTCTAATGATTCGGTAACAGTATGACATGTCGGTTGAGGTAAAATGTTTTGCAATAAAACACTGCCTTTCAATAATCTCAGATGATGCCAGAAAACTGTCAAGAACTGTTACGGAGACGTCTAGTTATTGCCTGTGATTTTGAGTTTTTGGAGTGAGGTTTCTCATGTGGTTCCTGACATGTGGATAACTGGCTGCCGTGTCGACCGCCTGACTGGCAGGATGGATGGATGGATGGACTGATGATAGGAGTGCAGCTTGGACGCTGGCTGACGGGTCTAATTTCAGGAGGTGGACTCGGAGATATTGACAACTGTACGCAAACAGATGGGAGCAATTACCGATATTAGCCCATCCTCCTCCGTCTGCTCTGTCTTGGTAAACATTTGTTCTTCTGGTGGTGGCAGCAGCAGGGATGGAGTGGGAAAGAAATCAGACGGACTCAATGTTGCAGCCAGAAAACACCCTAAACACTGCAGATGGGAGAATGAAGATACAAATCTGAGCCTGTCAAAAGGTTTTCAGAACAAAGAGTTTGAACACTGAAGTAGCCTTCAAGCTGAGACAAGGTGTTGCGAGTCTGCTGGAGTCAAATCAATGAGTATAAATAAGTGTGTGATTATTCTTCTTCGGGGCAGATACTTGGATCTGAGTACTATTAAATGGCTCCCCCTGCTTACTCCATGAGAAGCTAGGTGAAAATGCTTAAATTGACGAGTCCTATTTATGCTCAAATAGTGCTTTTTTGATACGCGATTGTGGCTAAACTAAATCTCCGAAACCTCCTTTCCAACTCTCTTGACCACCATCACCTGATAAATTGATAAATCAGCTGCACAGCACACTGTCTAGACAACTCGTGTTATGCTAAACATTGCCACTGATCTTACACAACCCTGCCTCCCCCCCCCCCCCCACACACACACACACACACACACACAGCATGCTCTGAAGTCTTTCCTTTACGGGCTCCACAAATCTTCTCTCCCATTTCAGCTCCTAATCAATAACAACCGTGCAATTCCTTCTAAACTGCACGTTTGCTCCCTGGGCTCCAACGCCATATGCTCTCGCCGAAACACAAATTACCAGAGCTGGGTGAGCCTATACAACACAGTAAATTGATTACCTGGTTGGGAAGTACATTGAATTTAATATTACTTTATTGTCCGCTTATATGTCCAACACGTTCTTCCTGTTGATAATGGATTAGAGCTGTGCAACAGACAGGTACGATTCAGAAAAATCCCTCTGCTGCATAAATATGGAGACATGTATAAGCTACAGAAAGAGGGAAATGGTTTTCAGACTGTAATTGATTTGGCTCAACACTGTGACAGATGTCGCTTTACTGCTCTTCCCATGTCACAATTCCAAACCGTTACAAAACAACTCTTTAGCCGCAAACTACATTCAAAACAATATGGAACAAAATCAGACTTTCTATTTGTAAAGTTGTTCTATATGTGTAGCTAGCGTGTAATGGTACAGTGAGTTTTTCCATTTGCTCATTAACACACATGTATGTGTTTGCCCTTATCAACTAACTGAAACAATTACCAATTTGAAAAAAATAACTTCTTGGTTTTGCCATCACCCTCTCTGAAACTGAAGTAATTATTCAGCACTTTATCATATCTAAACACCTCATTTTCTTTCAACCTAAACGTATTCTCAGTTTACATGGTCATGCACTTAAATGAAATAGCAACAGACAACTAATTAGGGCTGCACAATTAATATAAATTTTATCGAAATCGCAATATGGCCTACTGCAATTTTCAAATCGCAATATTTGTTAAAGGCAAAATGTGTGTCAAAATACAATTTTAATTTAAATATTGTCGTGCTGCAGAGATGTCCTGGCCTCCGCATCATATTCTACAGGCTTAGGAAAACATATTTGTTTGGTATAGATCCCCACAAAAAAAATCACACCATAATCATTTTAATATTTTTTGAGAACAAAAATTGTCATTCCCTCTAATATTGAAAATCATATCGCAATTGCAATATCAGTCCAAATAATCGAAATTAGATATTCTTTCAAAACCGTGCAGCCCTACAACTAGTGGCAAAATTGAATTCCCCTCTATGAATTAGTGCCATGAAACAGAAAAGGAATATCATGAGTAATGTATGTAAAGCATCACTGCTCCCAGTAAAATGTGGGATAACATAATATAAATAAAATAGAAATGAAATGCCTAATATTCTGCTGTACAGAGTCAAATACTGCCCATGATAATATCTGAAAAAAAAAATAAAATCATTCATCAATCCGTGTCAAAGGAATCAGTGTTTCTGTGAGCGGCTCCAGTGGAGCACCAGACAAAGGGCAGCCCTCTATCATAGTCAGCCACCTGTGGGCTTTTGTCACTGGCTCAGTCACACTTCTCATTCCCACCGTGTTAGCCTGTCTACAATGGACAGGAGCCCATCAGCTGGGCTCAGTGCTGGCCCGTCCTCTGTGGGCCGACTGCTGCATGATACACAAAGCAGAATCCCGCCAGGCACACTCACACAAAAAAAATACACAACATACGTGAACATAGCCGCGCACGTTTTCACAGCTTCTCCAGCACCAACATTATGAATATGAATAACCCCTCTGGCCCGGACTTAAGCAGGCTGTGCCATTCTGTGCTGCGTTCAAGCCCTCAAGATGTCAACGCAGACAGAAGGGCAAACTGAGAAACAAATCTGACAACACAGTGTGGGCCGGCAACCGGCTATAGGCATTAGCCAGTGATCGGGGGCTAAAAAAAAAAAGAAGCTTGTTCTAGCATTGTACCAATGCATGACAATCTGAACAGAGCCCGGTGACTTACACCCGTTGTATATGCGGTAAATGTCCATGTGGCAAACTAAAAGTTTGCATTTCAAGCGGCTGACTTGTCGGGAGACTTGTAACGACAGCTTGCTGAGAGGGCACAGATTGTAAAGGCGTAGATATGATGGCAGGAAGATCGTCCTCTAATCCAATTCAGCGGCAGCCATTTGAATAATTGATGTGGGGACATAAATTGGTCCATTCCAGATGTCCCCTGCTCCCTTAATCAATACTGATTCCCTTAATCAATGGCTGGCTGGCCAGCCCAAGGCTTTGGCTGTTCTCCCCCCACAAAGCCCCATGCAGCCAAAGCTTCCCACAGTCCGAGTCACAGGTGGTTGGCTGTAAAGTGGCTGTTTGCGGTGATAGGCTCTGGGTAATTGAGGCTCTTACCCAGCGGGGTTGGGGTGGTGAGAGGGGGCAGTGGGGACTGCAGATTGGTCTGGTGTCTAGGAGAGGCACATGGCTCCCACTGGGAAATGACTGCAGACAGATTCCAAGACTTACAAGCCTTGAAAAGAAAACTTTCATCGTGTACAGACTGACTTGATTGATTAAAAGACGGAAGGAAGCGTGGTAGGTTGGTAGCTAGAAGGCTTGCCACGGTAGTCAGTTTTACCAGTGTTACACGGTGTTCGGGCACACACCGATTACATCACTTACCCACTGCCCCAACCGTTGTTTTGCTTCTTTTTTTTTACAGAAATAAAACCCATTTAGTTCATTTTCGCGCATCAGTGGCGTGTTATCAATACATAGTCGGACGACGGACGCTGCAATCTGAAAGTAAAAGTGTCTGCTTTGTACAGAGACTCAGGACAGAGTAGCAGGAGTCAGATTTCACGCACACGGGACGAGAGAGAGTTGACAGACGAGACGATGGCGGAGGATTTGGAGGCGAAAAGCAAAAGCGCCTATTTGGCAATGTTTCAGATTCAAACTCAATGCTATAAGAGAACCATAACGTTAATGAGGCAATCGCCGTTGAGGAAGATCGAGCAGTTACATATATTGACCGTCATCTTTTCTTGTAAAATGTCCGGTGTAATCGGTAACACCGGTGTTGTCACAAGTTTATCAACCGTTGCGGAAAATGTCCTCACCTTCACATGCCTAGTAGCTAGCTAGAGTGATAGGCAACTGTCTTGCAGATGGGGGGAAAGGGCAAGGAGAGACTCTCGTATTGGTTCACGCTGCATAAATAACCTGAACCTGCTCATTTCCATGCTAATAATCTTCAACCGCAACGACTGACAAATGTGCAGTACACACACACACACACATGCAGATAATGGTGGGCAGAGGCGGTCGTGTGCCAGGATGCCAGGACAGAGTGGAGCATAGCAGTGTGTGACAGCTGGGTGGCACAGCTGGGGGAGATAGATAACTCTCAGCCTGTAGGAGCTGACAAAACAGCCACATCCCTCCTCAGAAGACTGAACATAACTTCACCTGGCTCCGCTCTCTTTCTCATCCTCCCCTCTGTTGCCGTCTTTCTTGTTGTCCCCTCTAAATGCCTCTCTCTTTAAAAGCTGCCTCTCGTTTTCTACCTTCACAATGCCGGCGCCCGTTACATCCCTCAACCCTTTCAATGTCCTCCTCTTCATATCGGTCTCTTTTCCAAATGTACCCCGCGGCTGACAGGACACCGTCGGAGTACACCTAGCCAGAGTGGTCCCGAGGCTGTCAGCAGGACATTGCGGTGATCCATCAATGCTCTCCCTCTTATTTTGGCCCAAAACACATCTCTGTGTGCTCACAGACTCACAGCCATCAACAGGTAGAAAGTACAGGAAGTCAATTTGTTACAGAACCGAACAAAGAGCAGCGATCAAGAGATTCCACCATGCTCGTAGCCAACTGAGCAAACTGCTGATCAGGAAGGACCGCACATAAAAATATTAAAAATCTAAGCTGTATTAATTCATTTTTGGGCACTAGGAGGTAAAAAACATCAAAGCCCTTACATATTATCACCTTCTAAATAGCAAATATTGGGCTAAAGCGCCAAAAAGCTGCAGCTGGGTGTCCGTTTTCTGTGATTTTGCCATTGGCACTATGAGTGGCCCTTTCATTGAACTTCAATAATTATCGCTGGTTTAAGAATGAACATCTACTAAATCTTGCCATCATTTTGAGTTGCATAGATAATATCCCATCATACGACCTGTTGAAGTCAGTCAGAAACAGTTTCCAACAGCCCATTATAGCACTAGCAGTGTGGTAAACAGCTGCTACTTGACTACATAATACTACAGTTCATCCTTCTAGCCTATTGTAAACTGAAGGACACTTATGAGTGTTGGTTTCAGACGGTAGACTCATGACAGTATGTAAGCATGTGTTGTATACAATACATGTATTTGTATGTATGTGTGCTTGTCTATGATGTATGCAATGTTCAATAACAGATCTCCTCTCTTAAACACGGCACTCTTGGCTCTGAAGAGCTGCTTGCTCGGAGCGGCTTGGCTCTCTGACAGCATCCTTGGAGGGAGGTGTTGCCATAATCGATTTACACAGCAATCACAGATCTGCACACGGCGACCTTCAACAAGTCCTTGAACACCATCTCTCTCTCTCTCTGCTGATCAAAAGCCATCAGCGGAAAAAAGTGATTAATGAATTGGTTGTTTATGTGCGCGTTTAAAGTCACAATAACAGCGATTTGTCAATAGCTTTGCTGCAGCGGTGGTTGTTACACTTTGTGTCTGACAGGATGAAAAGAGGATACATTATGTGTGGCTGTCTTCGGCAGCAAATGCCACCTAAATGACAAGCGAGTCACTCTGAATTTTGGGAATGAATGGGGAGAAGGAGGATGTGACAAAGAGTTGAAATGCAAAAACAGAGAGGGAACACACAGAGAGGAAGACAGCGAAGGGAGGTTGTTTCTTTTGAAGTTATTAAACATTTAAGATTGAAACCAAGTCCCTTTTATAAAAAAGGCAGCTGCAGCAATAAAAACCTGAGCTGTCTGAACTGCGAACTGCAACAAACTCATAGTAGAGCCCCATTATTTGTGACTGCGGTAGAAAAGCTGTCAATTTCATACTGGTATTTCCTCCCATTTCTGTGCTACATAAATCCCCATAATGTCTGGCGTTTATTTTACTGGCTGCCCGCAGGAAAAAAAAAAAAGACTGGGTGAAGGCTCGCTGAATTCTGTCAAGGAGGAGATATGGCGGAGCGAGACACTTGTTGTGAGACGCTCGCTCACTGTCAGTATCCATCTGTTTACCTCGCTGCCAAAATGGTGGTAGTGATGGAAAACAAGCGTTCTTTTCAAAGGCCATTAAAAATGAATGAGGAGAATGAACAGATCACACAGGGCTTTCCAAAGCACTCAGGCCATTTCATGCCTCAGGTTGAGAGATCACCACTCGCACTGTAAAACATCGCACCGTAACAAGATAATATCAAATCCCCCGCTGCTCCGAGACAGAAACACACGCTAATGAGCCAGGCAATTAACTTCCAAACGTGCAACAAAACTTTGTCACCGGGGAGATAAACAGACCTGCTGTCTGTGTGCGAGGAAATATAAATGATTGCAGCCTTGTTTTTAATCAGTCTAAAGAGGGGGAGGCGAGCGGGAGGAAAAAAGGTTTTGGGACTCAATCTGCTAATCGATCATCTTGACACAGGTGTTGACAACCTGTCATCGGGAGGTGACAGTGTTATGTCCAACAGCTCGTCACACGAGAGTATGTGACAGGTCTGGTGTTGGGTTTGACTCTTAATGGGCCCTCGGGTTACGCCGCAGCCTGTGGTGTCATTTAGGGGTCCAGAGGTCGCAGTCTGGTCTACCAAACACACACAGCCCTGGCGGTAACCAGGGACATCATTGTCAGTGGGCAGGGAGAAGGTGTGTGTGTGTGGAGTGTATGTGTGCGTGCCGTGTATGTGTGCAGATGGAGGGGGCTGTCTGTAAGGAAAAAGAACAGATTGACGGAGCGGAGAGGGAAATGCACTTTTCAAATGTCACCTTGCCTTGCCACCCTTTACGCCGAGAGAAAGAACGGTGTGAAATAGAGCACCAGGAGGAAAATAGCTTCAGGAGAGGAGACAGAACATGACTCTTTTCATTTTTAGAACTTCATGGCACATACTAAGTGGAAAAATAAAACTCAAGTTCTCTTAACTGTTTTCCATCTTTTGTTCCAGTGTTCAGGAGAAACTATCCTTTTATATTTTCAGCTTTTAGTACCTGTGATTTTACTGGTACATAGAATTGAGCAAAGTAGCGGTACTTCTGATTGGTCTACCTCTGGACACAGCTACTAGTAAGGGTGTCAGGTGTAGTTATGCACATAATTAAACATTCTTATTCCAGGCAGAATTCCCTCAAATTCAAGGATCCAACACAGGATAGTTTGAGACACGGATCTAGGTTAAGTACTGTTACAACACTGAGATCTTTTTTTTCTTTCTCTAGGCAGATGGCGCGTGAAACAATGATGCAACTGATATGTAGACAGCTGAACGTGAAGTAAAGAAATTATCAAAAGAACTTCAATTTATATTCTTGCACAAAATGTATAAGCACCCATGTCTATTAATATCTATTTTCAAAAAACTTTCAAGTTTTAACTTTTGACAAAAAAACAACAACAAAAATGTGTTTTTAATTTGAATGTATGTATGGTGGGGGTCTGCTAACCTGACGCACCAGATGGTTTGTTACAACAGAAACATCTGAGAAGCCGTCACTGGAAACTGGAAAAGGGCAGGCACTTTAAAAAAATACTTGGCAGGTGATTGGATGAACCATCCGTCAATGAAACTCTTGCCAAAGCCAATCAGGAGAAGATCGAAACATCTTTTCAATCGAGAAAAGCCTTCAGTGCCGTTCTTTGCTCTTCCTTTCAATGAAGAAATACTCCCCAGCATCTACACTGGAGCCGCCATTGTTGTTTAAAACAAACAGTCGCCTCTGTGTTGCTTCATACACACCTAAGCCATGCCCGTAGCTGCCAGTAGCTCCTCACAGGACGCTGATTGGTGGTCTGGCTTGCCTGCCACAAAGGCATTACTTGAAGCCTGACAAAATGGATTTTTGTTTGAGATGTGATCCCGCGATTCTCAAGAAATCCAACTGCTGTGCGAGGTTAGGGGTCTGCTACATAGTCAGAAGAATTTTAGGCTTAATTGGTTTAGTTACCCCAGTTCTCAGACCAAGCTCTTTTCACATCCTCCTACTTTCCACCTTTTTCAACTCATATCCACCATTTACTTCTGTCTTTTTCTATGCTTTTCTCTCACACATAAAACAAAGCAAAGAACATTCCAATACATTTCAAAGAGGAAAAAAAGGCATAGATTCAAGAATATATAAGCATATATAAAAATAAAAATGATTCACAGTATGTGAAGTTACAACTGACCTTCAAGGGATAGCTAAATAGCTTTCAAACTCAGAGTGGTGTATATAGGAATGGTGTATAGCAGCTGAAAGTATTTGAATGTCACATATGTGGCACAATAGAGTCTCTGTGCTATGGTAGAGTGCAACTCATTAAGGAGAAAAAACCTTACATTATGGTTCCACTACACACTAACAACAAGTTGCTTTTTCACATTACTGTAATTAACTTCAGTGAAGTCTAAAGCACAAAGTTCACTTTGACAAAGTTGATGAAACAATGCACGGGCTGCCACAGGCAACCATCATGAGAAATTGTCATGGTAAAGGTACCATAGACTGTTTATAAGAAGTGGACAAACCAATGTTGAATAAGACATTTTAAGTCTACCAAAAAGGTTATAATTAACTTTCATGAACTGAAAACACACTGTGAAAGGGTTAAAGTTCTAAGACGAAGAAACGGACAACTTCCAGACCGTGGTAGCGACCTGTTAATCACAAGGTAGTCACGTCCTAAAGCATCCCCTGCTTTATGGTCTATTTGACTCTAAATGGGACCATAATTTACTAAATGAACATCATGCTGTATTGAAGAAGACTTGAAACTAGTGATTGAGACCATAAACTCATGTTTACAATGTTTACTGAGGTAATAAATCAAGTGAGAAGTAGGCTCATTTTCTCATAGACTTCTATACAATCAGACTTCTTTTTGCAACCAGAGGAGTCGCCCCCTGCTGGCTATTAGAAAGAATGCACGTTTGAGGCACTTCTGCATTAACTTCACTTCTCAGACCCGGAGGTTGCCCACTGAAAGGTACACATGGTACAGGTAGAGTACCCTAGCAAAAGTCCACATTTATTGACTTGAAAAAACATTTTTAACAATCAGAATTGTTGTGAGAATCAACCTCAAGATGTTCAGTTAGTAGAACTATTCACAATTCTGGTAGTGTACCCTTTCTTTCATCGGGGCTGGTGCAGTAAATCCACACACACTGTTTAAAAGTATATCGCTGATCCCAGCTGAGCGCCGCGGTGTGATGTGTGATATATCTGCTCTATGCCAGAAAGGAAGTTTGACACCGTCTCCCCCCGCACTTCAAAAACACATCAATCAAGTCAGTCAAAAATGTCACAGACCTTCTACTTGTCATTGCGGGCTACTTTGCGGTGATTGATTGTCCGATGGTCGTCTCCCTCGGTCCCTAACCTCCACCATCCCTTCCTCTTACCCATGCATCAATTTGCACACCCTGTGAAAAATAACAAATGATAATGTTTTTGAAAAATGATTCACAATATCCTCTAGCAATTCAGATAAACAATTCCCTTTTACTAAAAAGGGAGGGAGCAAAACAGAGACAGACGGCGACAGAGAGGGAGAGAGGGAGATGTGCCAGGATTGCTTTCTATATTGACATTTATGGCTTAGAGGCTGTGAGAAAATGTGCGTGAGGGTGTCTGAGGGTACGTGTGTGTCTTGAGAACAGAAGACGCTTTGAATATTTGATGCATGTTGAAGGCTGCAGTGGCCTCTATAGGCAGTGTGTGTATACAAAGACCCATTAAGCTACATTCTCAAGGGGAAGGTGTGATTCAGGCTGCCAGCACTGTCTATACACATATCTGCCCATCCTGACTCAAACTGGCCTCAATATGAATACCCTCGAGGCTTCTCTTTCCCTTCTTTTCTTTCCTCATTTGTCTTTCACAAAATCTATTCAACTTCTCTCTTCTTCCATCTGCCACTTTCTCAAACGTTGTCACTCATTTTTTTTTCTCTCATCTTGTTGCCCTCTTCCTCGCGTCTCCCGCTAACATGATTTGTCTGTTTCGCTCAGTATCCACATGTATCCTCTCTCTAGCATTCTGTTTTACATGCTGTTACCTTCCGTCCATCGCTGCATAATGCTGCTCGCTCGCCCCCCCTTCCCCTCCCTCTCTCTCCCCTTCCTCATTCCCTCGCTCACAACTGTCAAATGGCTTCATGAAATGAGCTGGAGAGATGATGAGAGAGATTGCAATCCTAATGGTGTGACATGAGGCATTGTCCCAGGCCCCTTTGATAAATGAATTTAACCGAGGCACTTGCTCTGTGGTGAACCATGCTAATTAGGCACGGCGAGCCAAACAAAGATGTCTCCCGGTAATTGAGGTGAGGTCAGAGGGATTGAGAGGAGTGTGGACATGCCTTCGACTGTGTGTGTGTGTGTGTTCGCGAGGTAAAGCTGTGTGTGTTTGCGTGTTTGTATTCCCGCTGGGAATTGACTTGATACCCCCTTTGGGGAGCCGGTAATGGCGGTCTTTCCCTTTGAGTATTTGCTTTGCGGCTGGAGACAGAAGGTTAGCGGATGACCTTGTTTCCCAAGTGCAATGAGACTTGTCCCCTACACCGTAGTAGCATGGTTCCCATCCCACTTTTGCCATTATAATTCTAGTGGGGATCTGTGTGAGGTCAGCGCGAAAATTGAAAAAGCAAGGGCAAACCACTCACTTCATACTCAAATTACATAAGCGCACTTGCACATTGATTCCATCTATGCATTGAAATGGATCTGTGGAGGAACAGTGGGCCGTACGCCGCCCCAGTTCAGTCTCTTAAATAAACACTATTGACATGTTTAGAGCCAATCCAAATGACCTCTGCTGTTTACCCTGCCATCATTGATATTATTGGCGTGTTTACAATAACTGAGTGGCCGTGCATCTGTCATTCCCTGGATATCCATATGTTCCAGATTGATCCGGAAATAATCAGAGAAATGCCTTTAGACAACAATAAGCTCTCAGGTCATTGGGGACATGAGAGAGGTAGAGGGAGTATGGATGGGAGGGTATATTGTACCATTATAGACCAATGTGACGCAACACACAAACAATAAATGTGTTCACACACATTTTTTAAACAATAACTTTGTACTTTCCCTCAGAGAACAGGGCTGTGATTTCACTTTAAAAGCATTTCTATGCCGACAAGTGTCAAGGTTACATACTGAACACAGTGCCAACAACAACAGATGTGACAATTTTTTACTTTCAAAACATGAATGACTGCTGAGGAGCGCCCGCCCAGTATATCAACAGGTGCCATATTATCACCTGATATTGGCTTATGACAAATATTGTGTGTGTGTGTTGGCAGATACGCAAATAGAAGTACATATAAGTTGTATACGGCTGCATTTTTAACCCATATTATTTTACCCTTAAGTCAATTCTTCTGCCCTCACTATGTGTATAGGTGCACAGCTATGCAGTGAACTAAACACACTTAATAAATAAAGGTTGAGGACAAGGTGTTGGCTTTTAAAGGTTGTAGTGAAAGCAATTGTGAAACGGTGAAAACGGTATTGGGCAAGAAATTCAGTGTCAGAAAAATATGATGTGCCACAAACAATAGTACTGTGAAAACAAATTATCACAATTACAGTACAAGGGAACTGGATTCATAGAACTAACCGTCAGATTACTTTGTCACACAAGAGTAAAAGTACAAGGAGTAGAATGTATAAGAGTTATTACTGTTACCAATTACTCAGAACGTTTTACTAGCCTCACAATTTGCAATTGTTCGAAATCACATATTATGCACTAATATGAGGTGTGGTCAGGCGCATTGTTGCTGCATTGCTATCTTGAGGCAGAAGAAAGCGACTGACCAACAAAAACCTGTTCTTAGGTCAATGGCGCAGTTTTTTCCTGCTATTTAAAGGGCTCATTACTCAGATAGTAAGATGCACCTACATAGGCAGATTCACAACGCGCGTACACTCTGCTCGTTACACACACAAAGGCATGCAACAGCGCGTTCCTCCTCGGTTAAAAAGGTAATTGGTGCATTTGCTCATATGAAGACAAATGGAGTTGTTGATGGGACATACCAGCAACTCTTACCAGTAATACATACTGTGTACATACATTGGCTAATGAATATGAGGTAAGGGCATCTAGCTGGACTGTCGTAGCACATATACAGGGAATACAAATTGCACCTGTCAGGTAATATGAGGTAAGACAAAGTCTCTCATTATAGTGAGAGTGTGTGATATTTACATGCTGGCATCACAGGAGCTGACACTCTACCATTATTAAGAATATGAGGTCAGGAGAAGCTTGCTCACAGCAGCCGAGACCCATTTTTGACAAGTTCCTCCCTGGATGTTTCTATTTCACAGAACCGTGAGCAAAGTGTTGTCTTGGTAACTCATGGTTCACCATCTCATTTGTCAAACGGGGGGGCAGGGGTGTAGGTCTAGATGGGGGGAGCAACTAAGGGCCATTAAAACCCCACCGGGAGGGCTCATGCATATTTAAGTGAGTTAGATTAAAGGTTGGTTGTCTGGAAGCAGTGCGTGCCAACCAAGACTGAACCTTCTTCTGTGACATGTCATTAACCCTTTAATTGACTAATGGGTGGTGAAGTTGCAGATGTGAGCTAATGTAGCCATTTCTAAATGCAAATGTTGGCAGTGCATGCAGACTATACGCTTCGGCAATAAAGCTGTTGAAGTGATGGGCACGACGAATGGACTTCTAGGTGAAAAGGTCAAACTGTGACACTTGGATCTCATGCTTTTTCTTTCCATTTTACAAAATTCGGATTTATTTTACTTCAGACATGACTTGTCTCGACATGCCTCAAAAAGACAGCGCTATATCCTGTTTTTTCCATCTGCTTGGTCCCACATCTCTGTGCACTCCCATTGCTGTGATGATTTTGTGCATTTGCCATAAAAGATTCTAATTTCAGCCAATTTCCCCCAAATTGTCCCAAGGCAATGGTCCTTAGAACAGCCCAGTGTGAGTCAAGGGGGGAGGCAAACAAGCTACAATACACACAGCCTTGTTGTGAACAGGACACAGAGTAGAGAGTAGGAGTGGAGACATTTCTTCACCTGTCAGGACTGTCAGAACGTCTGTATTTGTGACAGTCTGGCTGCCTTCTGTGTCACTACACTTCTATAAAAGACAACCAGGATGCTCTGTCGTTCTATATGCCAAAGTAAATTATATGGCTTTGCGTTTGCGTGTGGGAGAGTGAGTGGGAGAGGGCTAGACTGGTCTGTCTATGTGCATGCGAGTACAATATCTCTCACATCTCAAATCTCCTCCTAATCTTGTTATAATTGCCTGGTGAGCCTCCTTGCTATCCCCCCCCACCCTAACGCCTCCTCTTCCACTTGACCTTGTTACTTCACATTCACCTCTACAACAATAGAACATCTCAGTTCACGAAGTAGACACAAAACTTCAGAGTTGAACACCAGATAAAACCTTGTACTTTCTCCCTTTGGAGTAATTGAGCTTGGCTAAGCTCTTAGGGCGCTTTCACAAGCCGTTTGGCTAGTCCGAATCAGAGTGAAATTGATACTTTTTTTTCAGTTTCATAGTCCACAAATCAAAGGGGACCAAATAAAATAAAATAAGTTGCTGAGGGACATGTACGAAGGAGCAAATTTATCTTTTTCATATCAAGAGCTGCCACTTTTATGCAGGGAAACACAGACTTTGATGCTGTGAAAGGTTTTACACTTTGATCTACTGTGCACGAATCACTTCTCCAGTTTATGACTTTATAAACGACACTATTTTTGCAGACTTCATTTAGTATATTTTGTATGTTCTCTTTGGCCCAGATGTCAAGCAAATATCAGACTTCTGCAGAAATCCAAGTCAGTTCCACTCATGTTAACCTGTCGTTTACCTTAGTCCATCTCAACAAATGCCCCTCCCGGCAACCTGCGTTTTGGTTCCGCTTGAGACGGTCCTACACCACCTCTCACAAGCTCGGTCCGGTAGCTTTGGTCCGCACCAGAGTACGATTACTGCATTCAAAACGCCCAAACGAACCGCACCAGAGTTCGATTAAAGCGGATTAAATGTTGGCTTGTGAAAGCGCCCTAAATAAGTGGAAAGGAAGAACATTGCTTGTTGGGAGAGAAGTAGAATCAATGGTCTGGTAACAATTAAGCAATAACAAAAAATATTTGTTGAGAATAGAAACTTGCAACCGAGGAGCCTAGATTCTGAACGTTATAATCAGAAATAATAATAAATAATAATAAAAAACACATCTTAAGAACATAAATTTGTTGTTTCTTTGTCTCAATCTCTGCAAAACACAAGTGTGTTTTGTTATATTATGAGAGTCCACTGAGAACCACATCTTCTAACCCTCCAGCCCTCTACCTAAGGCGAAGACTTTGGCTGGGCAAAGTGCCTGTGGCAGGTCAAAGAGAAAACCTCCCCACATCTGCAGTCTCTGTAAACAACGACAAAAGTATGTTTAATCAGCATGACTGCAGTGTGAAAGACCAGCCAAATCTGGGAAAGGTCTAACATCGATGACCCGTGGGGACCAGCCTCAGAGCCAGGAGGAAACTGCTCCATCTCAGCCAGACCTCAACAACCACTTGTATCGTCCAACGCCAAAAATCCGCCTCAGCAAAGTCAGCCTCATAAAACATGGAGAGGCAAACGATCCCCTTGACTCACTGCATTACACTTATAACTTGTGTTTTTGGTACACAATCCACTGTGTTCATTATACTCATCATTCTAGTGCGTTCTTATCACATATACATCACTCAAAGGGTAAAGAACTTTCTAACTTCAGACTCCAGTAATTTATCCTGCCACTAAGTTCTACTTTAAAATTAATACAACACATTTTGGAAATATATCTTTAAAAAAAATGTAAAACCAGGCAAACTTCTCACCTTGTATGTGAATGTGTGTGTGTGTATTTATGAAAGCGTTTGCAAGTGTAAAACTGAATATGAATGTTTGGGGACAGCAGGAAGTGCAGCGAGTCCGAGATGCCTGAGGAAGGGAGATAATTGGGTGTGGAGATGCTCAGAAGCTGCTTTTGTTGCCATGGCGATAGACTTGTAAACACTGACCAATTCAACCTTCTTATAGAAGAGAGAGAGAGAGTGGGAAAAGGGAGAGAGATAGGCAGAAGTCAATCATACAACCAGACAGAGAGAATTAGACATAAACTCAGGCAGACAGCCAGGCAAATACATGCAAAAACAGAAACCGACGCACACACACACACACAACCTTTCCTGTGGCCAGGTAGAGACTTTGTGCTGGGAGGTGCTGGGGGACAGTGTTGTTCCAGAGAGATTATGAGGTACATGGGTGGCACAGATCCCATCATGGCCTCGGGCATGCAGGCTAAAGTCAGTCAAGTCACTAACACCTATGCATCGCCCGGGGGGAGCAAAGACAGAATTACATTCTCCACATTCAATCTCTGAGCAGGGCCTCGAGATGCATGCGTTTCATGGCAATAATGTAGAAATGGGAAAACAATGAAATTGAGGGGATTATGCTCACTCTCCAGTCTCATCTAAATTCTGCTCCCACCGGACCTATGCAAGCTTTTTCAGAGATGCTACCTTTAAGTGGTAACCTTGTTTCTGGGAACCAAGGAACATTCCTAATTCAAAGCCCCTCGGGGAGGAAGGTCACTCAATTCAGTCAAATGGAATATACACTGAAAAAGCAATGCATTTTATATTCATAATATTGAACATGCTGCACACATCTCCAAACACCGTGGCTTCTGAAAATGCAGAAAAACAAACAAACAGTCAAGCTGTTGAGGCGCAGATACTTCAAGCCCAAAGGAAGAAATCCGCTAATTCTCCCCAGGGTTTATCTACAAAATATTACTTAATGAAATGGCTCACAATGCTGTGGGATTGGGGTGAGGAAAATAGACCTTTCCAAACTTCCAATCACACTAAACAATGTGGATTGACAGGCCACAGTCTCGGAGAGAGGAAAATAATGTATTATTTTCATCTATATCTTATATGTATCTGCGGTGGCCAAACATAATAATGCCAAAGGTAACCTGGCTGCTTTGTGTGTCGCTGCCCATAATCATGCCCAGCCAATCTACAGTATTACTGCTTTATTAAAGCTATAAGCACTCTGTCTCTGGCACTACTCAGAAACTAACCAGATGGCAGGGCAGCAATGAGTTTGCTTGCGGTGCGACTGCTTATACCAAGAAAATCACAATTTTACAAAGTGACAGCACAGCTGTTTTAAACAAACTGTATTATTGTCCATCCTCACGGTAATATTGTATTGTCATGAATGCATCAAATGTATAAATCTTCCATGTTTCTTTACAGAAACACTTTACATACATCCCTTTTCTGAGCCTGTGCATGTGTGTGGTAATGGAAGGCGGACCACCATGTCCATGTGTCCCCTCCATCTGTCGCCTGGTGAATCATTGAGTCCGGGGGCCATGATCCAGCCCCCCAATATGTGGGATTGCTGGAGGGAGCGAGGAGGGGCGGGTCAACATACATGTCACGCTAATGGATATGGGGCCCACGGCTCGGGGTGGTGTGCGTCTGATTTTCTTAATGCATGAATGACTGAATGAATGAACGCATTCATAACTGCAGGCACTGTTATTGTCAGTGGGTCTCCCAGAATAGGCCGTGACCTCCAGAGTTTCGCTGACAGACAGATGGACACAGCAACACCGGCAGCGAGGCACTTTCCACAACCCGTAGCAGAGGTCATTAACTGGGACCGTGATCCACAACGGCAGTCTTTACTGTTGGAACCGTGATCCCCAATCTTGACATGCCATAATGTCCAGGCTGTGTATGGCTGTGTCAATAAGACAGAATGACCCGATTCAGTGGTCATTACATAGAAGCCAACGGGTCAGTGGCTTTGAGGACGGATAGAGGGAGACTGTGGGGGAGACTGGGGAACAGAGGGCAGCAGACATATTGTCATAGTCTGTAATTACGGGGCAGTGTCCATTCAATCATGCAATTGGTCACTTGGCGAAAATGTGACTGCACATGTAACTGTGTCTGCATGTTGCTGTGAGTGATTCTGTGTATGTTCGTAGCTTTTCCATTTCATGCTACTGTACATTCAGTAGAAAATATTGTACTTTTTTTTTTTGTACTGCGATAGTTATTTCATGAGATTATTAATACTCTATATTGCGTTATATAATATGTTAAAACGTCGCACTGCATATACAGTAAGGTAGTTTAAATGAGCTCATTCTCAACCAACGCCAACTTTAAAATGCTGCGTACATATTAACTCGTCATTCAGCCCAGTCGCATGCAAAGGCGAATGAATGACACGATAATTCACAAGGCATTTAGCGTGTCATAATAACGCCGTTCTTGCTTTTGCCGTGTCATTTGTACGCTATTTAGTCTGTACTGACTGCAATGTAAACGCATCTGTGTAAATATGCTACGCTCAGAGCTAGTGACGTAGAATAAAAAATTAGATAGACCGCTCATGGCGGACGGGTGGGGAGGTGGATGGGTCAACAAACACGACTTTTAACCAGGAGACGTGTGTTCGAGACCAGTGTTTTGTTTTGTAAGTAAAATTAGTGACATTTGTGAGGTCTTTAGTGACGTTCATGTTTTCCGTACGTATTTTACTTAGTGTAGGAGCTAAAGTCTACTACTTTAGCTACTGAGGTGATTAGCCCTGGACTGACGCGCTTTTCGCTGTAGATGGTACCTTTAGTTGTCTGTTGTACTGTACAAAACTGATCCTGAGTCCGCTCGTTGGTTTTACAATAACAGTTCATTTATTCTTAATATGGTATTAAAGAAACAAATCCGGTTACCATAGCAACGAGTAACAACAACAACACGGCAAACATTTCAGCGTCTCTGCGGTCAAAAACCATTTGCCCTTCCGGGCTAAACCCTCACGCCAACAACACACCTCCTTACCTATATACCCGTGACTGGGTCAGTCAATTAATGCAGTGCCACCTAGTGTTCCTAAAAGTGAATTACACCAACCTCTGTATGTGTCATCATACATCATACATCATGTTTTGGCTCTTACACTTAGTTTACGTACTAATTTTCAGCCTAACTATGTCGTTTTTCCTAAACGTAACTAAGTGGTTTTGTTGCCTAAACCTAACTGCGGACGTTACCGTAGTTTTGTTGCGTGGTGTACAAATGACACGCAATAAACGGCGTAAAAATGACACGCGAAAAGCCTAAAATACGTCCCCATAAAACACTAAATGTCCATGTAATGTCGTGCTATTTATATGCCTTCCCATGAGATCAGGTTGCATCATTAGTAGTAATATAACACATAATATAACAGTGATGGGAGTCATTCTACCTGCACAATGGTTACTTACAGCTACATTGGTGAATATACTTACTTTTGCTTACAGTAAGTAAAAAGTAAGATAATAGTATTCTTATATTATGCTTTTTGCAACTTTTACTTTAGGATATAAATTCTTCTTCCACCACTTCCGGCTACTTAACATTCATGGCAATTTCTATTGTGACTAATCCTATATTATTAAACTGGGGAGCCCGCTGTCTGTCTCATACCAAGCAGCGCACCGTCAGCTGCCTGACTTTCCATCTGTTCATCAGATCCTTTCCTCAGTGTTGGTGGTGCTCAGAATTTGATTGCAACCTCTTAGCGCGCTGTTTTTCACGTGTTTATTCCAGCTGTTCCAATCTGATAGGCAGCTGGTCTCTGTGTGTTTACGTAAGGTGTGTCTGTGCATGCTGGCGTTCGTGTCTGCGGGTGTGTGTGTGTATGACGGGGCAGTGAAAAGACTGAAACCGACAGAGTGAGCATTTGTTAGTGACAGAACCAGGAACAACAAGCCTAACAGTGGAACACACGGCTGATTGAGCTCAAGATAGCAATTAGCAAATAGGCTGTGAAATAGCTCAAAAATACCATCACTCCTCAGACACTTTGCTCATTTTTTTTTTTTTTTTTTAAATAACATTTTTGGGACGGAGCAGCATATCGGTTAACAACAAACACGAAGGGGCCATGGCTCTGCTGATAGTGAAAATTAAGCTGCAGCCAGAGCCTTGAAGATGAGCTCAGGGAGAAAGAAAACATCATGAGAAGAATTCTGAAGCACTCTCACAGTGCTGAAATGCAAAAGCTGACTAATAGCATTACATGCTTCCACTGCAACAGGCAAAGAACGGGAACTTTGACAACCAATGAAAAACTAACTCACCTCTTATAAGATGCAGACTTGTAAACAAGCTTTGTGTGACAGATTTGTTTAACTCTTGGTGCAGGTGTGGATTGTGATTTACATACATTGTGAAAAAGAGGGACATAAACTGTAGTCACTGCAGTGGATCAAGCCTTTTGCTCTCTTTTGGCTAAAGTGCCCTTCTGGACCAAACAAATTATGGTTATTAAGATTATTACTAGTATATTGTTGTTGTTGCTGCTGCTGCTGAGGAACTGATTTTTTCCCTGTGTGTAAACTATATTTATCATGATGAAGATGAATTACTCTGCACTTATGGCTAGTTGCCATGTATGCCATGTATGGGTTGTAACAACACCAACAACCCATCTACAAAATTACGTTCCCATACAACTAATCTGCATTCTCAATTACGTTTTGAGGGAAACATATTTCCTCCCAGATTATGGTCACACTTTTAATTGTGGTTAACGTTGTAAACTGAAATTTAAAACAAAACGCAACAAAACTACTTGGTAAAAAAACCCCATCATGGTTTGGCTTTAAATGACTACTAAATTGAAACAAAAACGCAACGAAAGTACTTTGTTAGGTTTAGGCAACAAAACTACTCGGTTAGGTTTAGTAAAAAAAAAAAACATGATTAAGATAAGTGAACGTTTTAGTTTCACAAGGGATACAAACGGTGGTCTCCTGGACAGTAAGTCCAGTGTTTGTAGACCCATCCACCAACCCGACTGTGGGACTTCCGCGGACCATACTTGCCAACCTTGAGACCTCAAAAACAGGGAGTTTCAGAGACTTTGTTTCCTGCATTCTGGTGACTTTTAAAAAATAAAAATAGCAAAAGCATTTTTAATCTTAAATACATTTAATTTTACTTTAATTCTCAAGAAAGAAGATAGAATAATTTGCCCCTCTGGCATGAACTTGTGTGAATCTCTGGCATAAACTAATATTCATCAGTTTTTATTTGTTCATTCATTATTCTTTTGCCCCTGCTTGAGTATTTCTTTCTCTTAGTACTCTCCATTTCCATCTCAAAAATTTGTCATAAATCGGGAGAAATATGGGAGAATTGTGGCACCGGGAGGAAACCAGGAGAGGGCAATGAAAATCGGGGGGGTTGATATTTGTTTTGTTGTATGCGAACATCATTTTTAGGAGACAGGGCTGGTTGTAATGATTTATCTTTATTCAGAATATAGAACAGAGAATATTGCAGCTGTGCAAAACCCCCAACTTGTCTTTTCATGTGCCAAGTATGTTTTATCAGGTCCAGAAACCCAATTAAAATAAACTATGCAAGTTCAAATCAGCATGCGTGTCCAGGGGAAAGCCAGACACTTTTCCCTATGATGAAAAGATCTCATTCAACAAAAGCATTCTGCTAACTTTCAACAGCATATTCTCAGAATTGTTAGAATTTCCCCTCAAGGTCCCTTGCCATTTCAAGAAAATATATCATTTGGTTTTTATAGCAGCTCCTAATGTTGAATTAAATTTCTCACTTATGATAGCCGGCCATATCTTCAGTCTCAAGAGAAATTTACCACATTTTGTTGCTTTCCAATATCTTAAACATATAATTAATTACATTTCCTTGTCAGGGTCTTTTTCTTCTCTTTAATTAATGACATATCTTGTGCTCCACAAGAAGGGAACGCTTCGTCTTGTATCAAGTCATCGTCAGAATTACAGTACGGCAGGCACTGGGCGAGAAGCACAATGAGAAAGAATCCAAACCTTATTGGATGAAATGACAAGATAACATAATTGACAAATGATTTCACTTTGCATGCATATAATGTAATTGTTTCTGCAGAGTGGTTTGCTTTGGTTCCGTCTGGTCTAATGAGATATACACAAAAAGTGATTAGCATCGCTTGCTGTACAACCCCACTGAGCTTTTTGGGAATTAATTTTACACAACACCTCTCTCACATTTAGTTGAACTGAAACTGCCAATACCGATCATTAATGCAACAGAGCGCCCACTGACTAGTCCAAAATCTTCTCTTGACCTTGACTCCTGCCTGCTTCCACATTCTGCTCATCTCTTCTGCTCCGTCTCCAATATAAATATATCTGCACCCACAATTTAATATTCTCACTCGCTCTCTCGTAAACACAATCTCAAATACATTCAGTCGGGAAACAACCCTCCCATAAAAGTCAATCATGGCAATTAGACACAAGCAGCCCGCTCTATGAATTTATCCACACATTGATGTATTCATTGAATCAAGCCTTCTCCTGGTAAGGATGGTAATTAAAAGTTCTTAGTGGAGTGGTCCGGGGTAATCTGGGGCCAGTTAAAAGCCTTAACACCCACCACTGTGGGGCTTAATTGGTACTGTGCCATTTATATGATTAACAACCAACCAAGCTCTGCCACCTTAAAAGCACTCTTTACTCCTGGCAATTCATTAGAATAGAGGGCACTCTGGACTCTAATGAAAAGAAAATGTGTTGATACAATAGCCTCGTTAATTTCCAGAGATCATATTAGCTGTGATCCTATTCGCTGATTATCAATCAAATTCATTGCTATATGGCCTTGGGGGCGTGGAGGCAATGTACTGTTTCATGGTGATATGCGCGTATTTGTAATTCTGTTGATGGTCAAAGGGAATCATTTGGGACTACCATTAGGCGCATAAAGCAATATGGAATAGCAATTTGGGAAAATAGAAAATGTGAATGGTTGTCTTATAGATAAGAGTGGCCTTATGTCTGAATATATTATTTTTTTCATGTTTTATTGTATAGTGTGTGTGGTAGAAAAAGTGCAGATATAAATGTAATGAGTTAGCTTTTTCTTCCTGACACCCGTAAAAAAAAAAAAAAAAAAAAATGTTGATAACAAATCCAAATTATATCAGATGAAGGTCTGAGGATGGATAAATAGTGAGTACAAGTGATTGACAGTGTGCAGGATTCTTTGGTTTCTTCAGCAAAAATACAATAAAGCCATAAAACCACATCAAATCAGTCGCTCTGTTTAAATTTCTGTCTTTTTGTGAAACATTGTACAGGTGGCCAAAAAGCATGAAAATGTTAAAGCTCATGCAGAAACAGCGGCGGAACTGTTTCTGTGAATGCCCTCTAGTGATCAGCTTCAGAACATGACCACAACTCTACTTTCATAAAAGCATATCTATAACTTTAACTATATCTCTATAACATTAACACCAGCATAAATGTATATTCATACTTTAGTATCAAAAGACACTGCGGTGAATAGCAGTGCACACCACTAGACATAACTCAGTTACCAGTTTATCAGGTACAGTTAGCTTAAACTATTGCAGTCTAATAAAACAGTCCTGCAATAAATCCTCCCTTCATTAAGGCTATAATGTTGAGTTATTGTTGAAACTGTTCTAGAGAGGTGTCTTCATCATCGTGGAGGCTGCAGTTTGTGCTGCTGTTGAACTGTAATGCATTGGTGTTTTTTATATTCAGCCTATCCTCATTGATAGAATTGCAGTGGACAAAATAATAGCAACAAATGAAAAAGGCTCTATCTAGATCCAGCATTTGGCTCCTCCGTTCTAGGCTACTGTGGAAATATGGAAGTGTAAAGGCCCTGACACACCAAGCCGACGGTAAGACACAACGATTCTTAGTTTGAGGTGATTATACACTAAAGAAAACATAGTTATGAATATTATATTCCATTTCTACCAATAGAGCCTGCAAATCCTACACACTGGCCCTTTAAAATACATACAATTCTCTGAACTTTTTCAGCCTGCGGCTGTTTTTCCAGTAACTTTTCATGCTCAAACAGCAGTTTACAACCCCCCTGTGTGACAGGTGTTGGAATACATTTTGCTGGAATAAATGCCAACAAAGTGAGTTGATGAGTGCATAGGGGCATTAAATAGACGGAGCATCAAGTGCAGAAGAGCCTTAGCGTTATAACAAACAAACACTTTACTCCCATAACTAAAACTACCCAAAATAAACTGGACAACATCCATGCTGAAATGGCTAAAAGCGACAGAATCTTCTTCCATATCTCTGCAAACAGTAATTAACTTTGACAAGCATATATGCTTCCCTATAGGACCACTTAAATATTTTACAACTAAACTATTCTCTATGGTGGACACTGATTTGTCAATGTTAAACACTGTATCTTTATGAAGAATAGTTGTATTATGCTTATAATTTTATTAACAAATTGAAAATAATTATTGCCATATACTGTATAGAGAATAGGATAGAGAATATACACACTTATCCGAAGAATTATTTACAATTCTCTTTTCTAAAATCAAAATGAAGTCATGGTGAGAATCAAAAGGACATTAGTGATGTAATCGCACAAAGCAGTAATTTAAAAGCCACAGGACAACCTTCAACCCTAATCATAAATTCTATTGATAAACTGCTGCAATAATGAAAATATCATATTAGGTGTAACATTCATGGTTACGGTGGTTGGCTGACTTTGTAATTAAGGCTTAATCAACTCATCGAGATTGAGTAATGTGTCACACTGGTGATGTGCGTGGGTGTACTGGTATCCAGTAGAGATCATTAACTCAAAATAGCATCATCTCAATGTGCTGTGAGGCCAGGATCTGATGTCTATGTTTCCACCAGTACACACACACACAAAAACACACAGTTGACCACTCACTTGCCTACACTCTACTTTACAGTATAATCACAATTCCACAGTCTTTGTGGGCCTGACCTCTTCCAGCGGTGGAGGGTGGGGGTTGAGTTGCTACTTATCAGCCCGACCACGTCTGCCCACTCGACCGTCTTTGCGTGTTTCGCCATTCTGCTGCAATGCAAAGCACTGCGAGGGGAAATCAACTTCAATCAGTCACGCTTTCCTGCTGCGTCGGAGAAGAGAGTCTACACCTCTCAGTTTTGATGAACACGGACTTGGCTGTTTGATTTCGGAGTAAAGAGCCAAGTTCTCGGGCCTTGGATTGCGCCCAGCTGTCACTTTTCCATCAAAGGGTGGAGAGATGTGCACGCACACATGATGCGCTGCTTATCACTTCTCATGAGGAACGGCAGCAAATTGGATTTTTTCATTTTATCATAAATGAGCTGATTTTTGGGCTGTTGCACTCGTAACATAATTTTCTCATGCTCAATTGATATGCGTGCGTGTATTTACAGTATGCCTTTTTGGATTGCAGTGTACTCTGGGTGTGTGTGTGAAGCAGCATTTGCATGTGTGTCAGCTGTAGATAATTTTATAACCTATTTCCTCCAATTGTAGGTGAGGCTTTGGTGTCTAAAGAACTCCAATTACCAAGACTTTCCCTTATCTCTGTCTATTCTTAACCCACGTGCACTGTCAACAATCATCCAACCTTAATGAATTCACCCACATTATTTGCCCGGTTTAATGACCTGAGACCCAGGCTCTCTATGAAGGAGCCAGACCTGGGACAGTCCCACTTAAAAAAGCAATTACAAAGAGTGTACACATCCCTCATTTCCCATATTACATCCTACTCCTTTTCTCTAACCGAGCACAGAGCTTTACTGAAACTAACCCTCTACAATGGATGCGTTTTAGATGTACAGTACTGACAGGAAATAATCAATCACACAGAACAAGGCTGTGCCACTGCAAATGAGGAAAAGCAGGCAAGTCACAGAAACCAAATAAAGGAAAGACACTGTTTTACTGTTCACAGTGTAGCTGCACAACACCCTTGCATATCGTAATTGTAAAGTTCTTTGAAAGGTTTTAAAATTTGTCATAATTTGTTGTTCAACAGAATTATTTTGTGGTCATTTTAAATGTTCTGCCTCAGACCAATACATTGTTATCTGTGGCCTTACAAACAAGCGTGTTGCTACGTTTCTTGGTGTGTTACCGGCACCAACTGTCAATCCAGCCTGTTCTCATTCTCAGGGCGACAATAACGAGGCTTTGTCACGGCCGTCGGCGTTCGATACCACCGCACAAGACTCCAGCGGCTCAAGGCGGTAGGAGAAGCACCAGGCTTTCCATAAACAACGACAATGTAAAGTAAAGTCTCACTTTCACGTTACAATCAGCTGTTCGTTCGTGTCCCGTGTTCACAACGTCATGTCACATGCGCACTGTAAAAACGTGGTAATTTTAAGCCCAACCTTGTTGTTTTTTCCTAAACCTAACTAAGTGGTTTTGTTGCCTAATCCTAAACAAGTGTTTTTGTTGAAATCACTACATTTAACACGTGTTTAGTGCGACAGAAAAAGTGACGCTGGGGGGTCTGATAAAGTGTCACTATGTAACGTGTTGGGATGAAAACGTGTTGGTCAGTCAGGGGAACCGTGTAAAACCATCGGCATGTATGTGTATTACGTCACCCACGTGCTTGCGGGATAGAAACAAAACGGGGACACACTCATAAAAACATTGCTCAACCCGCAACAGGTGGTCAAAAATGCCACAGAGTACCAGTAAGTGATGGATATTCTTTTTTTTTAAGTTAATCAAAAGTAAATGAATCTCTTGTTTCATCAGGGCATAAATGGAACATTCAATATCTTACGCTGCTCAAGTCATATAGGTTTTGATATTTAAAATAATCCTGTCAGCAGTTGTTGTTATAACAGAGGAGGATGGAATCAAATTCAGAATACAAGAGCATGATGTCAAATGTGAGGTTCACTTATAGATAGATATTTAAGATTTGAAGAGGGTAAACACTTTCACTGGAATCTGTCCTGCCTAGTATATGATATATCCCTTTATACACACTGTAATTTAATTTCTTGTTCTTAAGGAATATTCTGTAAAGATTCCACTCAAAAATTTTAGTTTTGCCTCATTTTATAGCACGAGAATATCTGCAATAAAAGTATGTGCGGTGAGTTTGTATCTAAAAATCATACATAAACATAACACGTCCTCCCCCAGACACACACAGAGCATTGTTTTCATCTGGAAGGGTTTAAAAGGTGTTATTTCAGATGAAACTGTTCCTTTACAGAGATGTCAAATCACAGGATCAATAGCCTCTTTTTGGTGGATAAAGGGATGATAAAAAAGCTGCTGATATTGTAGTGAGTATAATAGCTGAAGGATAAAGTGAACGAGACCGACGGAAGTGATGATGGCGAGCGAGGATACGGAGAACACAGACAGAGCAATGAGGAGGGATAGTGATGGAAAGGGGGACAGAAAGATATAAATTGGAAAGAAACAGAGCAGTGAGGAGGTGAGGAATATGGGTAGAGACAGAAGGAGGGGATGAGAAGCAGAAGAAGCAGCAGAAAGAGAAGGAAAGGAAGATTAGCCACAGAGCTGGGAGGGAGAAAGAAAGAGAGAGAAGGAGAGGAGGAGGAGGAGAGCTGCTCATAATGGATTGATTCTCACATTTCTTTGAGGGCCTGTTCTTCCTGTCTCCTTCCAGATGAATGGTAATTGCCCCGCTGGCTTTAATCATGTGTTGAATTGGCAAAAAAACAGGAGGAAAGCGCTTCTACGGCAATTGAGAATCGATCGCTCTGGAAGTCGACCTATTGCTACTCCGCTTTATCCCCCATCATAGACACTCTTACGCACGCACACACACACACATGCACGGACCAACATGTGCACACCCATGTCAGAGCAAATGACAGAAGCGCTAATTACAGTGATGGCTAGGTGGAAAAAAAAGGACAAAAATGAGGATAGGAGGAAAAATGGAGGTGGTGAGACAGTTGAACAGTGGGGCGCAGGCTCCCATATTGGCCTCAGAGTGTCAGCTGTGGCAGCAGACTGAGAGGAGGGATAATTGTTTCGTCAAGGGTGTGATTGCCATCACTTCCCTTATTCTCCACGAACAAAGCACCTTTTAACATTTGTCTCTCATTTAACTCGTGGTTGCAGTCTGACAAGCAGATACATCCCCAGCCTTTTATCTCGTTCATCAATACACGTGAAGCTCGCAAGTGATAAACATACATGGTGCTATAAATAGATGTAGACCCAGTATAATCAGACCTATAGCAGGTACTCCACAGAGCAGCAACAACTCAAAATGTCTCAAATTGCATGAGCTCCTGCACTCAGTTGCAGCATTCAGCTTGAATTTTTCAACAATATGGAACAAATACCGACATCCAAAAACATACAGTAATCTGTACTTCATTGAGGGTTGGACAAATAGATAGAAAAAAACTATTTGATAAACAATAATTATACCATAAACCCCAGAAAGAGTGGCTGATGTTCTGCATCAACTAAAGGAAAATTAAAAAAACTGTTCTTGAAATATGATTCCCAAGATCTTTATTTATGTTGTCTTAAAATTAAACCCAGGAAGCTTCAGATGGTTACATAAATGAAAACTGTTCATGCAGAGAAACAGAACTCCAAAAATCTGGAGGCTCTGTTTGACGGCAAGTGACAGAAAAACTGTCAGACATGGCCAACTTTTCTGGGCCAACCATGCACACACTGGTTGGGTTTCCTGGTTGTTCAGCTTTGTAACAGAAAATGAATAGACTCTGGCCACCGATTGATTGTGTTGCTTGCAGCATGAATGTCCGCAAGTACCATTTAAACAAAACGCAGCACAAAGTCAATGGGCTTTATTAGGATTGGATTTTTTACCCTCCCATACTTTGACCTTCAAAAGGTCATTTCCAGCGGGATGGAAGATTTTGCTCAATTTTACCATTCCCCTGACATCAATGTTTCCCATGCTTTGATTTACATTTGTTGTGATATTTGATATTGTTACAATTCCTATTAAGGGCTTAAAAGCATAACTAAATAATAGCAAAGAGGATAATTACAATTTAATTCATTGTGTTCTATGTAGCTGTAATTGTCATCTTACTTTGGTTTATCTTTTGGCCTTTCAGGGTTGTGGATGATGGGAAACAAAAAGAGTGCTACTGTACATGACCGTGCTTTACTGCTTTACATTAGAAAGAAAAACTGAAGTTCAGACACAGTAAAACCATGTGAACTGGAAAGGTGACCAAAATGTTACAGTCAACTTTCATGAACTGAAAACGCACTGTGTAAAGTTGTAAGATGAAAACATGGACAACACCCAGACCGGACAACGCCGTGGTAGCGACCTGTCAATCACAAGGTAGCCACGCCCTAAAGCATCCCCTGCTTTATGGTCTATTTGACTCTAAATGGGACCATAATTTACTAAATGAACATCATGCTGTATTGAAGAAGACTTGAAACTAGCGATTGAGACCATAAACTCATGTTTACAATGTTTACTGAGGTAATAAATCAAGTGAGAAGTAGGCTCATTTTCTCATAGACTTCTATACAATCAGACTTCTTTTTACAACCAGAGGAGTCGTCCCCTGCTGCAAGTTTAAGGCACTTCCGCATTGGCTTAATTTTTCAGAACTGGAGTTGCCCACTGGCATTAGGGCTGAAACAATTAGTTGATTAATCGATCAACAAAATTAATCAGCAACTATTTTCATAGCAGCAAACATTAATCTGTTCCAGCTGCTCAGATGGGAGGATTTGCTGCCGTTCTTTGCCTTATGCGATAGTATATTTTAGTTTTGGGTGATTAGAATGGGTTCTGGTATATATAAATTATATATTCATATTATATAATGGTTACTGTTTTCTGTCATTTTATAGACAAAATGAAAATTACAATAAAAAGTAAAGAACTACTTTCAAAACATTCGGTTTAAAAGTCTGATAATGCCTTTCTGATGCAACTTTGCAACTGCCAGCTTCTCATTTACAGTGATGGATTACTGTACTTCTGCAACCCCCTTTATTGTAATTAAATCTAAGAGCTATGAAAAGACCTGTTTTAACTTTAAACATGATTCTTGCATAAAGCGGAATTTACAAAGCTACGGAAGTTGCAGAAATTGTTTGAAACTCAATTATAATTGTGTTAAACATCACGTGCCATTAGCGGTGGTATCCCAGCATAGACACTCATCTGCTCCTATCTGATGACGATATTAAAGTGCTCTATTATTCCTCCCCCTTTTATGAACATGTCCCTGTTGGTATTAATTACCCCTTGCAATCAGGGGCCCCTCTAGGGTCACGGCCCTTTATCACAGGGGTTGAGTGGTTGGATGGAGGGATTGAAGGGTGGCCTGGGGGGTTGGTGGCGGTTGATGCGGCAGGTCACTTCATCCATTTACACTACATTAGTCTCTGTTGTCGATTTGGGGTGTCAGCACTTCTGCCAGACTATCACCATGTGGTTACCTGCTCTGACGAACGGATCTGAGGGGGGAACGGGGATTTGTGAGAGAGCATCCTCTGAAAATGGGAAGTCCATGTTTCACCAAATAGAGACTGATGGACAAGGTGTGACACTGAGACCCAGCCACTTAACAGGCACTAATGGCTCTACCAGATTACCTGTCGTAGCCACCCCATTGCCACCCGAATCCCCATCTCAAGAAAAATAGCTCCGATCAGCCCACTTCTCCACTTCAAACCTCCATTAGAAAACGCCATTTTCCCACCGGTGGGTTTCAAATTGAGTTTGGGCATGCTTAATATTCCCCTGCTTTGATACCTATGGGCTGCGTTTGGGTGGTGTGTGACATTATTCATCGTTTAAGTATAGAATATTAGATTGTGTCACTCGTTCCCAGCTTCATAATGCCGCGCGGCGAGACAGCAGGTCGTAAATCCAAAGACAGACCACCAGTAATTTATCACGTCTCAGAGACAAAAACAAGTGAGTGAGACGGCAGAAATCTTCACAAAGTTGGAGACGTTGAAGCAGTTCAGGATTGGAAGGTGGGATGTTTTTTTTTCAAGCAGAGGTATAAGTGCATCGCCTCGAGATATTCTCAGCTTGGAGTGCTGTGACGCAATTTAACAACTGTGAAATCAACTTTCAAGCACACAGAGCCTCGAGCCATTATTAGAGGCACCCCCTTCTAAAAGGTATCAAAACCTAAGTGCTGTATTATTGTGAATCTGTTTCTCTCCGACACTACACATGCAGCATTTCCTGTGTAAAAACGCTTTAGGTTTTTAGAAGCAAAATAAAAGTACGTTGGTGACTTTTCAGGGACGCAAAACTGTGTCATAAAGTTCACCCTTCACAGCAGGGTTTCAAAAACTCCTGGACTTCTCCTTTTTTAATAATAACTGATCCAATTGCTAACATTTATAGAAGTCTGATTTTAGAGTCAAGGCTCAACAGCTCAAAGCTCAGAGGAAGAAAATCCACAGGTGCTCAACGGCATGTCATAACAGCCACTTAGGAAAGAGGTAATTGAACATAAAATGGTAGTTCAGAGCTCAGTCATTCAGAGATAAGGAGTTTTGTGAGAAGTGCTACGCTACTAAATTGTTGACTCTATTCACTTCAATCAAGCTCAGTGTTCATGTCATTATACCTTATGCAAACACTGAATGTTATATTAGGCAAGAGGTTTTTGAACAGGGCCAAGGACGCAGCTCGCAAAATGATTAACCAGGCAGCAACAGGTGTTATGTGTGGATCAGTCTAAACATGATACATAAGGAATACGACAACTACTGTTAAAGGTGCAGTGTGTATGATTTGGCGGCATCTAGCGGTGAGGTTGCAGATGAAACTTGTGTTTGGGTTTGTCCGTTCTGGGCTACTGTAGAAACATGGCGGCCGGCTCCGTGAAGAGGACCCGCTCCCTATGTAGATACAAACTAGAGCTGCAACGATTAATCGATTAGTTGTCAACTATTACATTAATCGCAACTTATTTTGATAATTGATTAATTGGTTTGAGCAATTTTTTAAGAAAAAAACAAGTGAAAATTCTCTGATTCCAGCTTCTTAAATGTGAATATTTTCTGGTTCCTTTACTTATCTATGACAGCAAACAGAATATATTTGAGTTGTGGAGAAAACAAGACATTTGAGGACGTCATCTTCGGTTTTGGGAAACATTGATCACCATTTTCTGACATTTATAGACCAAACAACTAATCGATTAATTGAGAAAATAATCAACAGATTAATCGTTAGTTGCAGCCATAATATTAACGGCTCATTCTAGGGTAAAAAAACTAAAATTCTTATTTTCAGGTGATTATACACTAAAGAAAACATGCTTATTAATATTATGTTAAATTTCTACCAATAGATACCCCTAAATGTTATATATAAATCAATGAATTTTTTTTGTGCAGTTACCATTACTTTTAGTCTATAATCATATTTAGTATCCTTTAATTGTATTCATCCATTCCACTATCACACTCCTTGTCTGCCTTTAATTCATGGATTATTTACAATATGAGCTAGAACAAGACCAATTAATCGTCTGGTTAGGATTAGAGTGGACGGTACATTTCTTTATATTATTTTCTGTCAACATAGTAAGAAAGCTGAGAGGAAAACAGGGCATTACAAACACTAAAGAGAAAGTTTTGGTCCCCGGGGCAAGATGTGGTTCAAAAGGTCAAGCCACCCTGAACGAAATAAAAAAAAAAAATACATATATTTTTCTCCATTTGAAAAGAGGAGGCACATGTGGGGATTTCAGTGTCACTACCCAACTGACTAAATGACATATATGAGCTAAAGTAAGCCAATTTACACCAGCAGAAAACAAAGTGTGTGTGTGTGTGTGTGTACATACATGAATGTGTGGAACATAATGCTCAGCAGAACAACAGGGTGGTTTGCTTGCGTTATGACGGCTGCCACGGCGAGAGCTTTAATTACCCTCCACCAGTCCACACGCACAGTTTGCAGCACGGAGCTACACTAATAAACTGGAGTGTCAATCTCAAACTCATTTAATGACGAGATGCCGCATCTCTTGTTACATTAATCAATGATACTGAGGCTGAAGAGGGACAAGACACCGTGATGGATTCTTCTGCTCAGCTGCTAAAGTTAAGAGAGTTTGATATGGAGTAAATCTGATCACAGGGTGAGAAATATTAACAGTCTCCTCAACTTCTACCGAGGTGCACTTGAGCAAGGCACTTCAATCCAAACCACACTCGTCTTTATTCAGCTTCTGGTTCAAACAATCAATGTTTCGTTTGATTTTCAAGTTACACAAACTGACTAAAAACAAAAGTACAAATATCCATAAAAAGCAAGGTTGAAAATGAAGACCAAAAAGTAGATGGATATGCAGTTTCAATAATACACATAAAAACAAATATTAACAGCTAATGTGATTTACACTTTGAGTTCATTTTCACAATGAAATACATTCAACGTATCCGTGGTTTGCAGACACGTGCAACGCCAACATTTTTTCTGGCAACTGGGTTGTTCCTGAAGAGCAGTGACTGGATTCTCTATCCAGAGACTCAACAAAAAGAGAGCCAGTAGGTTACAGTAAGTGACTCATCAGATATGGATTTTCATTTTCATTCTCACCGCGTTATGAGATGAACTAGCCAGTGAATCCCAAACAGCTCCAGTACTGCTGTTCTGACCTCTGACCTCAATGTGAAGACGAACAAGCACAAAGAGTTGTTTTTTTATTTTACCTACAAGTTCAGTACCTGCGAGAGTTTCACTTACTTGACACTTTCACAATTGATAAGTGAGTGAGACAAGCACTTGAGTTTAATATAGTGCTAGTAGTGCTTATTATCTTGGAGGTGGCATCAATAGCACATGGAGACACCACTCTGAATGTTTTGAGGAACAAAAAGCATTGGAGAGGCAGCTCATTTACAGGGAGACAGTGAGAGAGGGATCAGACTTACTTGAGTCAAGTATTTGTCCTGACAGCAGCATATTTTTTTCCAAAGTTGGATGGATTTGCAAATGAAGCAAGCATCAGAGGGAGCATACAAAATGAAAAAAAATAATAATAACAGATGAAAAACTCATCCCCATTTCCAACTAAAAATTCCTTGAGGTGTTATTGTGCAGATAGAAACACTGCAAAGCCTGTAGGCTATCACCAGCAGTGTTCATGGGTTTGTGCATAATGGGCTTGTTGCCTGAATGCAGGAGAGCCCAGTGAATTTTGATCACTCTCTCTCCATTATCTTACTTGTCATTGTCAATCATCGCTCTCCCGCCATTATCTTTTTCTTCCACTGCATAATACATTATTATTCATTCTTTCTGAGATTTACATCGTACTCTTCTTTGTGTTCACTTTTTTTTTTATTTCAAAAGGCTCTTTCACTCGAGATGGGTAACAGATTGATGAACATTTCCAATTAAATGTTCTCTTTTTATTTATCTATTTTTACTGCAGTCTTGAGACTTCGTGTTGGCATGCTGTTCAGTGTTCATGAATATGTCCCTTGTTGTCTTGCATTTTTCTAGCAAATGCTGGCACTCGCACTGCCACATCTGTCATAGTGAGGCGGTACAACTTAACAGACTGTAGGTGTGGGAGTGCTCCTGCCCACACACTCTCCGCCTGGTTTAGGGTTCAAGTCGGTGCCAGTTAAACATCAGCTGCGTGAGCCCTCGCGATGGCCTCAGCAGCCCGCTGTAAACCAGGCCAGATGGCATCATCCGCCATGGGAACACATGGCACCTCATGACAGGGCCCTCCAAACGTCAGCATCCTCTCTGAATTATGGAGGCATGTGAAATACGGAGAACTCTCCCTTAAAAATTAACACTTCAGTGTTCTTAATGAGATCGGGTATCTACTGTACGGAGGCGTGTGGCAGCAGTCGCCTCCGTCGGCATCCCGAGGTGGCGTTCTCCGAGCCGTATTTTAGCCATCTCTATTGCATTTCGAAACTTTATCAGTGGCGCGCAGGCCTCGTCTGTGCTTCTGCGAGGGCACAGTGTGATGCTATCAGAGGGCGCGTTAACTGCTGCGTTAAGCTTTAATGAAGAATAGATTAGGACATTAGGATGCAAAGCACATACCATCCCCGCGCTGAGGGGAAGGACCGTAATAGGCCTGATAAGAGCTTTTTCTGCTGATCTCACACAAACATGGATGGTCTCCGGGGGGCTGTTTTGGCCTGGCTCAATGTTTACAATGCCATTCATCACTGAGACAAGTTTCGCTTGCTGACTGAGTGTCACAAACAGTTACACGCACATACGCTGGTCTCCATGCACATGCAATACCCGCACAATCCCTCCTCTGCAAAAGGAAGTGATGCATCTTGACCTTAGAACCTCTAATCACTCACCTACCCAACCCTTGAGATAAGCAGGATCAGGTTCAAGTCCTCTCTATGTCCCCTAATTAACTCTCAGAAGTCCCCTTGACCTGGATTTTACACTTGAAACCCTTCACCAGTATTCCCTGCTCAGACGAAGAATTACGACAGCGGCCCGTATCGCAAACCTCAGCTCCCAAGTGCTTTTGGAACTATTTTTTTGCACGTACACTCAACAAGCATGTATTACAAAGCCGAGAGCTTTAGATACAAGACGTCTGGTATGACAAAAAATAATTAAGTAGGCACATATAGAGCTGACATTTGACATAAGTTGGTCTTTCCTCTTCGGTTCTGGCATCACAGTTGGTCGTAGGGCTGTACAATTAATCAAATTTCAATTACAATTTTGTCTTCCAACAATTATGAAAACAAGATAATTGACATAAAGCAATTATTGTGCCTCATTCCATTTCGCAATGCCGCTCTCGTTTTGTCTTGCGTTATGAATCCAGCGCACCCCTTTCCTTTACAGCGGTGCACTTTCACCCCGCTCAGCAGGTCAGAGATGGCTGCTGGGAACTTTTTTTATCTGTTCAAAATGTACCTTAAAGGGAGATTTGTCAACTATTTAATACTCTTATCAACATGGGAGTGGGCAAATACGCTGCTTTATGCAAATGTATGTATATATTTATTATTGGAAATCAATTAACGTAATACAATGACAAATATTGTCCAGAAACCCTCACAGGTACTGCATTTAGCATAAAACATATGCTCCAATCATAACATGGCAAACTCAAGCCCAACAGACAACAACAGCTGTCAGTGTGTTGAAATGACTACAACTTGCCCAAACTGCATGTGATTATCATAAAGTGGGCATGTCTGTAAAGGGGAGACTCGTGGTTATATACAACACATACAACCCATTTTCATTCACATATCTTGAGGTCAGAAAATGGCCATGACATGTTTTTCCTCGCCAGATTTTAGCCTAAGTTTGGAGCGTTATTTCGCTTTCTTTGCGACAAGCTAGTATGACATGGTTGGTACCAATGGATTCCTTAGGTTTTTCTAAATTAGAAGTGTTAAAACAAATTTGATTTCACGCGTTCTTATCGCGCTTACTTTGACAGCCCTATCTAAAACGTAGGCTACAAAAAAATCTTTCTAAATGCATGCTGTTTCCAAAGTCAATGGATAATAGTGTTAAATAATCTCAATATTGACCAACATAATAATGATTATGATTTTTGCCATAATCAAGCAGCACTACTTGGTCATTATAGTCAGTCGTTTCATCTACTGGGCTTTTCTCCTGTAAACAACACTATCAATACTACTTCAAAGCACTACAAACATATTCCCTAAACCATTTCTTTTCTATCATTTCCCTCCAACGCAATGAAGGCCAAACAAAATCAAACCCATCCCGAAGTCATTTCCTCTCATCTAGGTCCATCATCATTCCAGCCTCCTGTGTTTTCTGCTTTCAAAACGTCAAAGGTCACCCCGCACCTTTACAGAGCTGCTCCAAATGTGACGGAGGCTCGCTTCAGTCCATAAACATACACACATTCAACCAGTGAATGATGACATACATCAATAGCTGTCCATCACTCGCTAATGATCTTGACAGTGCATTAGTTGGAAGGTATGCCTCCTTATGGGGGGAGATAAAATAGAGACAGAGGGAGAGGGATATAGACAGAGAGCGAGCGAGTGAGTGTGAAGAGGACATGATATACGAGATGGTGTGGACTGTTGCACCTTTCATCATCTCCTCTATAAAGTCCAGCCAGTCATGAAATGAGGATGTTAAAATCCTACAGCAAACACAACCATCAAACTGTACAGCCAGCGCCCGGACAGCTAACATTTCTGTACGGCTGGCTGCAACTCTGATTGGTCCACAATTCAAACAAGACTTGCAAATTCAAATATTACAAAAAGGAAGATAATGCACGAGGTAGTCATAGAAAAAGGATGAGGAGGAAGAATTATAGTCCTGTTGAGATTGTAATGCAAATATATTAAGATCTCATGTAGATTTGAGCTACCTGTGATGCAAAAGGAAAAGGATCCCTCACTCACAGTAAGTGTTCAGGCCTCAGCAGAATATTAGACGCTGCCCTTTAAAAAGAGATTGATTTTGTTTGAGGACAAACTAATCCATATTCTTTGTCTTTTCATCTTTTAAGTATTCAGTACTTTCTTTGCTTCATCAAGGGGGTGATGTCATAGTGTAAGTACCACACTGAAAGCACCTCAAATAACAACAAAAGTTCTTCAGTGTTTTATGTAAACTAGGGCTGTCATAGTTAACACGTTAACGCAAATTTGTTTTAACGCCACTAATTTCTTTGACGCATTAATGCAACTTGATTTTTAGGGTGAAACAGGCTCATGGTGGCACCATATGAAACTAGAAAACCTACTGTAACGAATCCATTGGTCATGTCATACTAGCTTGTTGTGAAGGAGGCTCAATAACGCTCCAAACTTGCGCAAAATTTTGGCGAGAAAAAACTGCCATGGACATTTTCAAAGGGGTCCCTTGACCTCTGACCTCAAGATATGTGAATGAAAATGGGTTCTATGGGTACCCACAAGTCTCCCCTTTACAGACATGCCCACTTTATGATAATCACATGCAGTTTTGGGGCAAGTCATAGTCAAGTCAGCACACTGACACACTGACAGCTGATTGAGAAGAGTATTAAATACCTGACAAATCTCCCTTTAATGCACATTTTGAACAGATAAAACTATACTACAACTATAAACAATCATGCGATTAATCACGATTAAGTGTTTCAATCAATTGACAGCCCTAATTTAAACTATTCTGTTCATGTTTTGGTATCCCAAACTTCATTACCAACTCAAAGGAATGAACGTGACATTTACATTCCAGTGTGATTCATCTTCACCGTTTTGTACTGAGATAAAAAAGAAGAACTTGTAAGAAAAGGTCAGTATCTCTGGATGTGGAGCGTGCACATGTGTGCACGTGTGCAGCGGGTAAGTGGGATTTATGGAGACAGTAAACCCACGGATGCTTGTCGATGCCTCTGCTGCAACTCCTCACACACTCACACACACAACACACACCCTTACTCTACCTCCCCTAGTTTACTGCAATGCGCCAGCAGTGGTTAGCACATAAGCACTAGGAGACAAAAGAAAGACAGAAAGAAAAAGAGGAAAACAGTCAGAGCTACAGAGAGGGAGCACAAATAGGAGAGCAAAACACTCGCTGGTAGTCTACTGCTATGGACTTCCTCTTCATTGATTCTTCAGATACATTTTTTAATACACTCTCATCAATAGCACTGGTGGTCGGACAAATGCATTTTTCAAACATTTTGCCAGTCAATAGTCATTTAGTCTGTATCTTTGTCCCTTGAGTAAAGGGCCCCGATCAATTGAGGTGATGAAAATTCAAATAAATCAGAAGCAGGAACGGAGCGGAGCACTCCTCTGTATCCAGTGGAGCACAGTACAAGCGGCTGTATGAAAAACCAATATGTACTGCTATCTCTTTCAATGGGAGATCAGTTAGAGCTGTGTGTGGGGTGTAAGAGCTACAGCTAGCTGGCTTAGGCATTGTTAAAGCACCGGAGAGTCAATAGACTATTACAGACACATATTATTCTGTTGTGTTTAAGAGCATGACGCTGCAAAAACCAGATAAGGTGTGGGTGAGGGAGAGGTAACGGGCTACAGGGGAGCTGTTCAGCATCTGTTCTGTTCAGCCATGGGAGGTTTAAACCTATCAAATGTACTGAAACACATACGTTTTAGCGTAGCGTGTAGTCGACAAAACATATTCACAACAACATCCATCTGTGTTGGTTTGGGATGCATTTTAGTTTCCTGTGAGACTATGAAATACAATTCAGGAAGGCTGGTTTGAGAAACAGATCCATGAGTTTGAAGGCTTAGGAGACAGCCAAACACTGCACAGGGGTTTATAATACTATATCAGGGTTTTACAACTCTGCAGTCATTTTATCTTTCATACCGACAATTACAAGGTGAATAGAAATACAGAAAGAAATCTATCAGGCTTGCACATGCACACAACCGTTCCATTTAAATGACTGATGGAGCTCCACTTTTCCATGCAGGAAAATAGTGAAAAATACCCATCACAATTTCCCAGAGCCCAAGGTGACATCTAAAATGACTCCTTTTGTCGGATGAACAATCCAAAACCGCAAAATATAAAAATTACAGTGATATTAAAACACAGAAAAGCAACAAATCCTCTAATTTGAACAGCTGGACCTGGTGATTGTATTACAGTTTGATAAATAATAGGGCTGTCAAAGTTAACGCGATAATGTGTCGACGAAAATTCGTTTTAACACCACTAATTTATTTAAGGCATTAACAAAACTAGCAATTTTTAGCCTGTAGCAGGCTCAGTTTTAAAGCTAGAGTGAAGATACTGACATCATATGAAGCTAGAAAACCACCTCAAAACTTGGGTTAAATTTTGGCACGGAAAAACTGTCATGGCCATTTTCAAAGGGGTCCCTTGACCTCTGACCTCAAGATATGTGAATGAAAATGGGTTCTATGGGTACCCACGAGTCTCCCCTTTACAAAAATGCCCACTTTATGATAATCACGTGCAGTTTTGGGCAAGTCCTAGTCAAGTAAACACACTGACACACACTGACAGCTGTTGTTGCCTGTTGGGCAGTTTGCCATGTTATGATTTGAGCATATTTTTTTTGTTTCTGGATAATATGTGTTATTGTTTTGTGTTGTTAATTGATTTCCAATAATAAATATATACATACATTTGCATAAAGCAGCATATTTGCCCACTCCCATGTTGATAAGAGTATTACATACTTGACAAATCTCTCTTTAAGGTACATTTTGAACAGATAAAAAACGTGAGATTAATCCTGATTAACTACGGACAATCATGCGATTAATCACGATTAAATATTTTAACCGATTGACAGCCCTAATAACTAACAATCAAATATCAAAATCTAATCTTCTGTTGATGCACTAGTTGATTAACTTTCAATACTAATCCAGAGAAACATTAGGTTAGTAATATTTGGCTTCAAGTTCACATCCATCAGATTTGTACAAAAACATTTGGCCCAATCTACTTCTTATCCGTAACAGCTGTAATTGGATCTGGGGCACAAAAGAGAACACCTTCAGTGTGTCGGCGTGTGAAAGTGGTTCCCGCTTTCCTCATTGAAGATCCCATTCTGCCATACTGCTACCATTTAAACTCTAAAACTGCAGGACAATTAGAACCCATGGAGACCTAATTACAGCCCGGACCAAGGCTCCAGCGTCTTCTAATGGAGTAGCAGAGCGCGTCCCCAGGGCAAAATCTTCTTGCCAGTTAATTATGCCATTATTCTATCATTGCAGACTGACAGAGGGGGCCGAGGCTCAGCTTGACCTCCAGGACCCAGACAGCGAAGAGAAGAGATCCCCCTGTAGAGCCACGCAGCCCTGGATGACTCCGTGACTCCCCGGCTGCTCGCTCTCCACCTCTTCCCCTACCCCTCACCAATAAACAGTGAAGAAGATGAATAATGAGATGTTGGCCCTGGTTCAAATTAAGCAGGTACACCCTCCACACTCGTAATCTCCCCTCCTTGCGCTTGCCTAATAAATTTGGTTACTTGCAGACGACAGCAGTGGGTTTTACAGACGCTGAATGTGAATATGAATGATAATGGGGTTGAAGAGGTTGTGGAGGAGGCAAAGCCTCTTCCAAGTCTTAGGCAAGAGAAGTGCTGGCCCTGCAGTATAAAGGATTGGCCCTAAAGTTTCACTTGCTCTGTGATTATACTAGAGGGTGTCACTATTCTCCAAAGTCCCTGTCGGCGCCTACATGCTTTACACTACGGTGAGCATTAACCCCACTTTACCGTACAAAACAATGTAGACACACAATAGATTTAAAGTGGAGATAGCGCGACCGCAGCTGAAATCGCCAAACAGTTCGATGAGTGCTTTTTTCTTTGGTCGCTGCAGTCTCCAAATCTTCCACAGCCTACAAACTGTAGTTTTTCTGCCGTTGTTTAGATAACTCATTGGGAAGGCAAAATGTCTGTCTTAAAGTGCTGCTGCAGGCTACCGGTAAGATGCACTGTGTCGTCTTTGAGCTGCAGACTACCGGTAAGATGCACTGTGTCGTCTTTGAGCTGCAGACTACCGGTAAGATCCGCTGTGTCATCTTTGAAGTGTTTTTTTCCTTCGGACGCACGCAAGTAGGCGGGGGCGGAGAGAAAAAAAAAATTATCGACGATCCTGCTTTTGATTTCGATGGAATCGGAAGCTAATTTTGATCGATTCTCGATTTAGAAACGAAATCACGACACCCCTAGATTACATTCAAATATAAACCAATCGGAAATCAAGATGGATTCACTGCTTTGCTAACAGATGTATTCAAACTTCAGATATTAGACTAAAGTGTTTTTTTTTTACAACATACCCTTGACCCTAGATCATCCATCACAAATCACTATACCAAAGACACCGCAGGCCATTTGCGATGAAGCGCACATCTCCTTCTTTCTTCCTGCTCCCAGAGAGAGCGATGCCACTCAAAGACTATAATGGACCTCTAATGAACTCCAAATCCCATGCCGGTACATTTACACTGCATTATCGCTTCCTGACCCTTGACCCTCCCAGTGGAGTGGAGCGGAGAGCGCTTCTGTCTGCGGAGCTCATTCAGTCATTATGCATTCACACAGACCGCATAGCAGTGGCGCTAGAAGAATGGATATTATAATGGAGTGTGGGCACATGTGTGAATGACCAACACAGTACGTACTCCCAACCCTGTGTCTAACTGCTGGACTCGCTCTGACTTATAGCCCGGTCTATACTTATGACAGCGTAGACTCTCCAATCACAGTTAAGTGTAATGTTTTTTGATATGTAGCCAGAGTTTAGAGGTAAGTGGTAATACATGTGCCCCAGGCCTTAGAGCAGCAGGGAAAAAAGAGGAAAGGAAATGTCAAGGAAGAGAGCTGCACCTTTCTCTCTCCTACTCACATGAAGACTGAGCAAAAAAAAAAAAAACTCTCACTCTTAAATTCTGGCGTTCAGAAACCGCTTGGACACATTTCCTCATCAAACCCAGAGAAACACTCCATCAAAAGGCGAACCCCGTCTCCACATTACTCACTCATAACAAATGATGTGCCCGGTGTTTGTGCCGTGGCCAGAGAGAAATGGGAGAGGAGGGGTGAGGAATGGGAGGCAGAGTTCAACTAATTGCCTGATGATGGAATTTTAGTGTCTCCTTCATTATAAAGCAGCTTCTAAGTGTTATTGATCTTAGGAGGGTTGTCTCAGAGTCATGTGGTATTAGAGAGCCCAACTGCTCGGAGGACATGCATTATTCAACAGGCATTCTGACACGACGCCTCGCCAGGGCCTGCCAATTCCTCTCAGGTGGCCTGGGAGTAGCCGCAACTCTCTATCCACCCCACCCTCTACCTCATCACGCGCACGCATGTGAAAGCATTAACATATGCGCTACATGTGCGCACACACACACAGTAAAAAAACACCAAGTCTTGACTCTTCCCCTCTGACTGGAGGTTGTAGATTGTTGTTTTGCTCTCTCATCGACTTCACACCCCACTGAGGGGTTAATCTATAATGAACTGACTGATGCTGCTGTCTGCTTCTATTCCCAACGAGTCATTTGTGGACATCAACCTTTCCCAGCAAACACACTGCAGATGGCATCTGAGAACAGAGAGCGTGCAGGAGACGACGAGGAGGCAGATGAGATGAAATAAAGAGATAAAGAGAGTGAGACACAAAAAGCTCCTCAGCTTAAAGATTTACATTCAAGTTAGTAAGGTTGTATAAAATGTAGTTCCCCATAATGTAAATATACAGGGTATGTTTTGCCAAGTTTATAGGTCTGAAATTACATTCTATAATTATGCCATTCAAGGCTTCTTTTATCACAAAAAAACATATTTTTTAGAAATACGTTGTTTGCTCTGAAATACATGACAATTAGAATTTAAAGTGGAAATTGCTGAGGGATTTATTAACTGTATATGTAGATTGCTGCACTTCAGACCGAATTATTACAGGTGTTAATAAATTCTAACTTAAAGCACAAAAAATGCAATGGTAACGCTTTATATTACGGTTCCTTTATAAGCGTTAGTTAATAGGTAATAAGGCCCTTATAAGTCCTTATAAGATGCCTATTAACATTAATATGTGTTAAGACTATATAAGTGTTAATAATAGCATTTTAAACATGTTTAATGTTAGATTATCAGACATATATAAGCACTTACAAAGAATCTTAAGAGTTTATAGACTGTTTAAGGTTAATAAAAGCCTTATGAGCTTCTTATAATTTTTATAATAGCATAACAAACACATTTATTGAGTTTAACTAACTGACCTATTACATCATCGCTAAACATTTACTAACCTTTTTTGTTGCTTTATTAAGATTAATACATAGATTCACAGACACACAGATCTAAAGCGAGAACAATGCTTACTAAGATTAATAAATCCAGTTTCTTTTAAGATTATATTGGGGAATTTTTCTGCCTTTATTAGATGCAGCTAAAGACACCATGCAGCAAAGCAAATATAAAGCGTTACACCAAAGCAATTTACAGCATAAGATACCGGTGTCTACTCTATGCTTGCAGCATTCTGCCTGGTACCTGATGTATGAAGACTGGGATACATTCATGATACTCTGTTGCTCCTTTTGACTGTAGCATGGAAGACTTGACTCTGAAAACAACTAAGAGTATACTTACAGCATCTCTCTTTACTGCTACAAAAAGGCAAAGATAATGAAATGTTGCCGTTGTGAAACAGGATTCAATCAGCAGGGAATTAATCAAAGGAAGGACCTGATTGATGGGAAAACTTAATAAAAAGCTTGTCGAGCTAAATTTACAAAATAATACCAGACAGCTCATCCTTGCAGGTGAATAAGTTGAAGTTGCTATAAAACAATCCCCTTGAGGACGCACAACCAAGAGATGCACACAACAAAGGCACATCTCATCCATATGTCCATTCATCATTGTTTAGGCCTGGCTTCTGATAAAAGGGGCTTAGTCTCATATAATGTATCTTTGTTTTCACTGATTGCAATTATCTGGGAGATCAATGGGTGTTATCAATACCTTACAGGAATTAACATTTAATATCCTTCCACAGCCACTTACTCCATTAATGGCTGATTGATTATGCGAGGCCTGGGAGCCCCGCAGCTGGGAATGGCATGGATCTTTTCTGTCTGTCTGTCAAAGTAAAGGCGGGCTGCTCTGCAGCAGAACATCTGACTCCAGCTAATACCGTATCGATATGAGGTTACTTCAACCAGAGAGGGAAAGATCAGGAGATCCAGGAATTTCTTTTGTTTGTCTGTTTCCCTCATGCCGTTATCATTATTTATTCCTCCCTCTCCCTTTCTCTTCCCACTTGACTGTAAGCACAGTGCGTTTTGCTTGCATTTCACCGTCATATCTGCCACCACTCCGAACACCCTCCCTTCCAGCCCTGCAGTTCTTCGTAATCTAATCAGCAGTGATGTATTTTCAGAGCAAGAAGGCACTGCTTTCCATTTCAATCAAATTCAGGCCTTTCAGAAGAACCCATAATGCAATCGTTCCGTACAAAATTCAGGCCCAATTTAAGCCCTATAGACTGCAGATGACTGATAAACACTCCACTCCTTGTGGCTCTACTTTGCTGCAGTGCATCGTCATAAATAAGAGCTAGCTCTGTGTGCTCTCTCTTTGGGAATAGTACAGGCCAACTTTAAATTGGCAGTAGAGGTGGACAGGGTAAGAAAGAAGGTGAAGAAATGCAGAAGTTAGGAACCTTGACAGGTGGGACTTTGCTAAAGAAATGTAATTGGATGACACGACAAGTCTCAGCTGGGTGGACAGGTCCCAGAAACAGGCTCTCCATTACCAAGTGAGGGGGGATAGTGGAGAGGATAGGGGTGGGGGGAGAAGGAGATTGGGAAGGTTTCGCTTAATAAACACTTTGTTTTCTGCTGACGATCAGAGGGGTAGAGCAAGGGATACATCGACAGATCGATAGACTGATTTGTTCCGGGCTCTCCATGTTCATCAGACCAATACTTCTCCCTTGGGGAGTGGATGGACTGAAGAAAAGACGAAGGGAGGAAGAGAAGGAGGAGGGGTGATTGGAAGGAGGAAACAGACAAGTGAAATCAAGGGAGTAAAGAGTAAAAAAAAACAGCAGGAGAGTTGAAGAGTCAGGAAAGCAGACAGACGGATGATGACGGGAGGGAGTAATGGATGGAGAAAAATAGCGATGGTGTGGGAGGGAAAGAGACTGCGAATGGTGAGAAGGAGTGGGAGAGGATTTGGATAGGCTGGGGGTCAAGTACGAAGGTAAACGACAGCAGAGATAGTAGGAGGGGTGCACCGTGTGGGCGACATACAGAACAGGAAATCCCTTCAATCTCCGCCGGATCACTGGCTCAAGAACCAGCCCAAATACATTTCTCTATCCTCCCCTGTTCTGCGGATAGACGGACAAACACACACACTTCCCTCATCACTCCTCCTGACAACCAACACAGGTTAGTCTAAGGTATCTTAAAAATAAAGAGAGAAAAAAACCTCCACTCCCTGCTTATCTCGCTCTCAGGGCAACTTTATTCAAGACGAGATGATGAGAAGAGGAGGGGAACGGTTAGATAATAACATAGCAATTTTGTGTCTTCTCGACAAAGGCAAAAGAGGCCCTGGTGCATAATGGCAGCGAGCAATTGTATCTGCACAGATTTCCATTGCCATTACAGCATTGTTCGCCATTGTGGGATTTGATGTCAGTCAAAAAGCTATAGCGGTGCAAATCACTCTGCCTGTGCCTCGAGGTTCTCTTGGCAGCAGAAAAGATGCATTATTGCTCTACAGTATATCCAATTTGACCAATAATTGCACAGTTCATAATCGTTCTCCTGCTTCAACTCTCGCCAATTAGCAACGGAATTACATCCAGAGAGGAATTGCTTTAAAGGTCGGGTTCTAAGAGGAAATTGCAGTGATCTTATCAGTGTATGATTACAATTCATTAACAAAAAAGGGCCCATAATGAGCCTTGTATTTTAAAGCGTCTTTATTCAAGATAGGAGAAAATGTTTATCTCATCCTATGATTGGTCTTGTGGAGTGTATGTCAGTGAAAAGGCTCCACTTCACCTTAACCTCATCATCAAGTTGTAAATTACTCCACAGGGAACACTTCAGGGGTCAGGTGATTCTAGTGTCTGTCATAGACACTCAAGCTATATGTGTTCACGAAAAGCAAAAAGATAATAGGTGATATGAAGAAAGAATATCAACTGAACGTCACTAAAGTGCCGTCCAAATAGCCAGCAATGTTTAACTTTAGAGGTTTGTCGACACCATAGGCTAAAATGCAATATTGGAGTTAAGGTGCAAATGAAATACTATCTCTGTAGGGATTTCCTCAACCCCAGAAATTCTTAGTTGACTAACACTCATACGATTTTGTCAATTAGTTGATTTAATCGACAGATCTGTAAAACCAAGTCTCTCCACAAAGAATCACACAAAAGCAACACTTTAAATATTGTGTTTACCAGAGATGTGCTCATATGTTTCTTTGAAATAGGTCATTCAGCATGAAAAAAATATAATAAATGACTAATTGACTAAAGAAATCTTAGTCGACTAAGACCAAAACGACCAATTTGTGCAACACATTCTCATCCCAACTCGTCACATACTGTACGCTTTGTCAGACCCCTCAGTGTCCCTTTTCGGTTGCAGTAAACACATGCTTAATGTTGTAAATTAAACAAAAACACTAAGGTTTAGGCAACAAACTCGTTTAGTTAGGTTTAGGATTATTTAGGAGAATTTGGGGTTTAAAATGATGACGTTTTTACAGTGCAAATGTGACTTTACGCTGTGAACATGAACAAACACCTGATTGTTAAGCAACGTAACGCACAGGACATGAACAGCGGTCTCCTGGATGAAAGCCTTGTGTTTGTTGGACCCATCCACCTCCCCTCCCGCCAGCCATGTATGTCTCTTTCGCTCTTTAAACCACAGCACTTTCGCTGAGTGTTTACTGTTGAAGTGGATGGGTTTACATTGTAGTTAATGGAAAGCCTTACCGGCGCTAAAGGGTGCTTTGTGTGGTGTGGTATCAAATGACGACCGCCGTGACAATGCGTCAGTATTTGACGCCCTGGTAATGAGCACGGACTGATTTGTCGACTAATCGACTAAGAGGGGGCAGCCCTAGTACAATAAAAAGAAGTCAAGCAAAGGGAAGTCTTTCAAAAGTTTGATATTGGTACTGTCATTTTCTTTTTCTTTGCCACCTGCTTCCATCATTAATTTCCTGGAGCGTTTCTCCACAAGGAGAGCAGCAAAGAAAAATGAATATGATAATAGTAAAAATACACAAAAGGCAAATCTGCCCACATAAATGAGAAACACAGCCAGGGGTTAGTAGATAAGAAGCAACACATAAATGAAAAGTGTAAAGGTATAAATGTTCCGCAGACTGCAGGTATAAATATGTATTATGAACCTGCTCCACTGACGCATCGCTGTGGGCATCCATTTTTCCACATGGAAAATAGCCACAGATGCCGTGTTTTAACCAATCAAATTTGCCCCTGGGCAGGTCGTTTTTAAAGCAGCGGAGCACAGTAATCTCAGCCAATCCTTTTGTGCGACTGCTGGGGCTTCTGGGTCAGAGATGAGGGGAGTGGTATGAGGAGAAAGTCGCCAGGCAACTGCAGTCATATAGCCTGTGGCTACAAATATGCAGTAAAACCCCCGAAAACTAACGTTTCTGTTCAAGTTCATCATTGTAAAGTTCAACTGATTGCATCCAAAAGACCGCCATGTAAAGGCACCTTTTATTCATTTTTGTTGACATGATTTCAAATTGTCTCACATTTTGGGAATTTATTAACAGAAATGGGACCTGTGAAATATAATGTTGTGAATTTTACTAAACAGCTAGCTGATGTGTTAGCTGTAAACAGATGTGCGATAAAGTTTTCACAGAAGGGATTCATCTTTGTTTGCTTTTATGTGCTTTCAATCCCTCAGTGTGGCCCAAGCTATTTATAACACACAGAAAGAGTGCGTGAAGTTCCTGTAGTGGTCAAAAAATCCAATACGATGCTTCGCCTGATTAGAGTAAAGGAATGGAGGCAGAGGATGAAATGAGGGGAGGACTGCAACAGAGTCACAGTCGCTACTCCAAAGACTAAATTAATAGATGAGGAAGGCTTCTGCTTTTGGTTAACTGGAGGTAAATTGGTTTGCAAAAGTAGTATTTCTGAAATTCACATTTACTGTATCTTTATAATTTTGTAATGAAAAAGAGTAACAACAACAATGTTCCGGCTAACGCTAGGAATGCACCGATCCAACTTTTTCAGTCCCGATAGCGATACCTTGGCTTTGGGTATCGACCGACACCAAGTACCGACCCGATACCAGTCTTCAATTAATAAGCCGTATGCCTCACTTTGTGGAAGTAACTGGGATCATTCTTTTATGTGTAAGGCAACATCAGGCCTGACTTAAACATTGCCTAACTTTGTAAAACAAAATATAAGAAATAAATAATAGATATACATTTATTGAATTGTTATTAAAATAGCAACTTGGTAAAAAAAATATTAAATATTAACAGGAATAACCATTCAGGTGTAACCTTTTTAATGCAGCAACAAATTGGTCAACATGAATTAAAAATTCCAGTATATAATGTATATAGTATATTAATGTAGAATTGTATTGAATAAATTGGCCTCATTGTCACCGATACCTGATCCAGCTATTTGAGTCAGCATCGGCCAGATATCGGTATCGGTGCATCCCTAATGCCTTCCTCAGTGTGCAGGCTCAATACGTTTGCGCTTGATACTTTAACTATATTTAATAATAATACTGCAAATGTGAACTTGAAAAGAATATTTTTGACTAAGAGTGCAAAGAAGTTCACTTTCCAGTTTGACGCTACAAATGCTGGTTTAAATGCACCAGGGATACAAGAGTGAGCGTGGTGATTCTTAATTATTGGATGTTGGGTAACCTGGTTAATGACTTTTGTAAAACATCATGGAAACAAGAAACTCAATGTCCTAAAATAGAATGCCCATTATTTCTTGTCCATTTGTACACACATATTAACGGGATTTCAGTTTTTTAAAATGTGCACATGACACTGCAGTAGTCAATGCTCCATTAAAATGCAGGGTCAAAGGGTTTTGTGTGTTCGCGTGCAAGTGAAGGTTTCTGTGTACATGAGTTTGTGTGCATGTATACACACACGCAGCTATTTTCACGTGAATGCACTTGGTTGCATTTGTGAACACATACATAATGCAGGTCAGCTAGTATGCAAATTGCTACAAAATTGTTATCCTGTTAGAGCTTGAAGGACAGAAGTTCAAGCTGTGGGTGCTGCTTGCCAAGCTAAATGTTACCGGTTTTGTCTGCCTGGATGTTTAGTCCCCTGCCAAACTACCTGCTTTTACAGATTTACTTAAAGTAAGTCATAGTCTCTGTTAATACGAGGCATTATGCAGCTACATAAATTTTGGCTGTTAGGCCAGGCATTTTTTACTGTGCCATAGAACAAAATGGTTATAATATACCAGCAGGGGTTTGATAAGGTTGCTTTCAATACTATCAATTCAAAGATTACATTAATTATTGTGCTGTGAGTGACAAGTGAAACAACGCATTTCATTCCACAACACGAAAAGGAAACAACACTGTGAAATGTGATGAATTCTCTTTTCACAAAACATTTTAGATGAATATCTAATTAAATAGCTTATTTATCTCTAAAACATGCCTTGTGCATTTCTCATTACAAATGATAACAGTAAACAATAATAGCTCTTTGGTTGTCAACAGTTGAGAGAGCATTACATACCCAATGCTCCTTTACAAAGGCCCTAATAATAGCATCAGTTGTATCCTTGTAACACTGAATAATTGAAGCATAACCTTACAACAGCGGCGGAAGGCCATAGATGGATTTGTTTGGGACAGACACCCTTTCATGTCAGCTGTTGCAGTAGTTGACACCTTTCTCCTTCACTCAGACCTTTCCTACACCTGAATGGATGAACGCATCACTGCCAAGCTGTTATTGGTTGTTGATTCACATTTTAAACTGGAAAACATGGCTGGCAAATATAGTTATATTGTTTCTGGAAAATATGATGTGAGAGAGAAGCTATGCAGTTGTAGAATTATGACTTATTATATATTTACTTTATATCTACAACACTTAAAATAGATGTTGACAAGGTTATGGAGTTTTGAGATTTGGCGAGCGGTGGTATCATCAGTCATTCCCCATATTTTGCTTATTGGTCGGGTACATATCTGGTTGGCAACTGGCTCACACTTAATGTCCAAACTGAATGAGCTGATTCACCAGTTTTGGTTTGATTGAGTTTAAGAGTGAAATGCCTTAATGACTTGGCAGTGTCTCACGTGGCAGCTGTTAGAGGACTTTAATCATGTCATGCAACTTCTGTTGACTGTAAACATATGGGAGTTAGAAGTGGCAAACAATTGTTTTGCAGCGGGTTCAGGCAGGGGTAAACTTTTTACGGGGGAGGCTGCTCGCTGCCATTTCGGGACAAAATCAAGCAATAACTGCGGCTTTCTAGAATCGCCATTTTGCTCTGATGCAACAATCAGATTCAGATTTTTTTACTTTAGACCAGACATTGTAGTATGGAGTACAAACATAGAACAAAGCAGCAATTCAAAGGTAAACAACCAGAATAGATCTTGAGCACAAAATAAGTAATTTAAAGCAGCACAAAGGTATAAGAATGACATGAGAATACGCAAGGCAAAAATGTGCAATAAGAACAACATTCTTGCATTTGGCGTGTCATTTGAACACCATGTAGTCTACTGGCTGCAATGTAAATTAATCTGAATAAATATGCTACGCTCAGAGCTAGTGACGTAGAATAAAAAGTGAGAAAGACCTCGTATGTTGGGCAGGTGGGCAGGTGGGGAGGTGGATGGGTCCAACAAACACAGGACTTTCAACCAGAAGACCGGTGTTCGAATCCGGCGTTTTGTTGTGAGGTTTGTGACATTTTTTTTAGTAAAGTTTGTTGTGATGTGTTTTTAGTAACATTTAGGACGTGTCTTTTAGTAACGTTTGTGACGTGGTTTTTATTAACATTTGTGATGTGGCTTTTAGTAACGTTTGTGACATGTTTTTTACTAACGTTTTTCCGTTTTTCTTAAACCTGACTAAGTGGTTTTGTTGCCAAAATCTAAGTGAGTGGTTTTGTTGCCCCCTGCTGGTACTGCACATTCAATATTCACACCTCGGCGAGGCAAAACGTGACACACTATCCTCTGGTGGACCGGCGGGTCTATTACATGCTTTAGCGTGATACTGGGTTGTTTAAAGAGAGGCAAAACGTTACTCCATAAAAGCAATTACTTTACATACTTTCCTTGGTTTATCTTTCTGCAATAATAATACAAGTTTAAACATAGACAGCTGGTTTACAAAGTATTTTGGCAGGTACTACTTTTCTATTCTCAACAATGCCAGTGTTTTTACATTCAAACATGATATTCAGCCCCCAAGCAGTTGTCATTACATAAATTACAAAACAATTTATTCCTTTCCAGACCTTTGTATCTTCCGGTTATTTTAGGAAATCTACTAAACTCGCAAAATACAAATAGCCTGGGCATACTGCCTGTTTTCACAAAGTAGATACTTTTTCAGCTTAGTCATCTTTAAATTCACAATATAAATCCCACGATACCCTACTGTACATGACCTAATCCAGACAAACCATTTCTCCACAAATAGAGCATAATGCAAAGACAGTCTTTTGTATAAGGAGAACAACAGCCATTGCTTTTAAATACCGTACAATGTAGGAAATAGAAATATATTAGGCCTTGCATGACTTTATTTGTCCAGCTCATAGTGACTAGTAGTGAAGCAGTTCAAATAAATCTCCAGTAGGAAGCACCATATCTAACACAATCTTCATGTCTAACAAAGGGAAAAGGGGCTTAATCTTGTCAAACACGGCACAAAGCAATCAGAGGGGCTGATCTTTGATGAGGAAGATGGATTATAATCAAATAAAGGCTCAGAGCCTGGCTACCATCCTGTGGAATTAACTGAGGATGTGGCACATCCACAGACCGCAGGAGTGTAATGAAAGAATAATATCACTAATATGAAAAGGTTTTTTTATGGATGAATGTTTTACTTTTTAGGGACTGCTTTTGTGCAATTGGCAGAAACACTTTTCGACGGAGAGAACAGAGAATACAGGCAGACAACTTTCTGGGGATTACAACATCCAGTAATGCCAGTTGGTGGGAGCAGCAACGGTGATAGCAGTTAAAGCCTTTGCACACCAAGTCCGTATTTTTCGTCCAAAATGTTGCACGTTTAAAAATAAATACGACCTCACGTTGTGTCAATCACGTTTACACACCAACTCGGAAACTTCCGTCTGTCATTAAAGTTTTCTGTGTTTTTTTAACATCCGTCAAAAGGCAAAAGAGGGTTGTTTGACCACGCAGAGCCACCGTCCGTGCAAACGTCATCTTGCAAAATGGCATGATAAACATTCACTTCGTCTCCAAGCACAAAGCACTTTACGATAAAGAAATAAAAGAATACAGAGATGCAGAATCTAAAGATAAACTGGAGCAGGTGATTGCAGAACAGCTTTGAATCGGGGATGGTTGCAAAACAAAGGATGTAGGAAAGATTAGACAGTAGTGATTGTCCTCTAGGCAGCTATGCCCCGAATTGGGACTAATGCTATCCATTGCACCCATGTAATTAATTCACTTTTGTCCTATACTGCGAAATTTCGCAATGAATAGAATAATAAAACACATCAGACTCAGTGTGCAAGGTTTCTGTGCGTAACGTTTTTTAATCGGACGCCAGAATAAAGAAAATGCATACGAAAAATACGGACTTGGTGTTGATATGGACCTTAAGATGTGTATTGTTTTAAGCTGATTGCAGCACTATTGCCCAAGCAAAATTTCCCTTCTAGACAATAAAGTATATCATCTCTTTGTGACCAAAAAGACACTATGTCAAAATACTCAGGCTTCGTGGGGAAAAGTTGTGAAGGTATTTAAACTGCATGAAAGTAAGACTTTGCTGGAAGAAATCTAGAGTGCTGGATTGATTTTCTTTGGACAAATAAAACATTTAAAAAAATGCTTTCAAAGGGGAATTCTTTGTAACTTGCAATGTGAATGTATGTCAGGTAGTTTTCTAAACAATGGCCTTTTTACACACAAACACACACACTCACACTGTATTGTCTACCAATCATGAAAGAGCTGAGCAAAATGCTTTAGCCAAACATTGGACGAACATGCAGAGAATCTCAGCAGTGGATCAATCAGTACGGTTACACAGCAGGCAGTTTGATTGAGTTCAACCCCTTGATAAGGTGCGTTGCATTATTTATGGTTACATGTAGAAGCCATTCATTACCCACCTTTCAATAGCTGACACAGACTGATGAATAGTTATCTTGTTAGAAGAAAAAATATTCAATGGGCACATTACACAATTTTAATGGATGGTTAGATAATGCTGAGCACCTGACTTGTTAGCTAGAAGCTCCCTAATTAACATCAATATCCATCTGAAGTGTCCGCAAACGGGAAAGGTGTGGGATTGTGTGCTGAGTGAGGTTCAGTTTCAGTTCAGCTCAGCTCCACTCTTGTTTGTAGAGGCGTGCCATCCTCTCTGGATTAAAATTGTGTTCAAGAGGAATCATTTTTGTTTAGAATATTTGAAAAAGAAAAAAGATAGATACTAAACAAACTGAAATATTACATGATAGTATCATAATAACGATTTTAATTTGAATAATTATGGCATATCTGTCACTATTTGACTAAATATGGGTTTTATGGTTTGGTAAATTGACAAAAGAGGTCTTGGTAGTGAAACTTTTGAAACCATCATGTGAGTATATGTGTGCTGTATATGCATAGTTTGAGTCTTTATATTCTGAACTTCATTTGTGCCCTTGCACGTCCTTTGCATCCTCTCCCCTAGGCCTGAAGTAATTGTCACGGATGTCAAGCTAAGAGAAGGAAAAAAAAGTAAGAAAGCAGAGGACCATATCCAGGCAGCACACGAAGGACAAAAGCCCAGTCAGGCGCTGCCTTGTGGGGTTGTGTGGACTATAACGGGACCCTTCTTCTCCAGGGATCAGAAGGAGAGGCCCTCAGTGTTCAGAGGGCAGGTCTGATGGGTCTCTGGGTATCATCAAGACATGGTATGCGTATGAACCCAGACATTAGCACTGAGAATCCCTGCATTTCAAATACAGGCTAATAGACGTGGGCGATAAATTGAATTAGGAAGAATGTTTGTGCAAAATGTGCACATCGTGGGAGATTAATATTTTCTCAGTGCAGTTATTAGTACAGTTATTTTCAGTCGAAAATTTAAGAGATGATAGCTGGCTACATAAGCTGTCTTCTATCTGACTGTGAAGTAAATCTAACAATGAAATCTACAAGAGGGATACGCTGAAAAAGGACTCTCCAAACTGATCCTCGCTCTCGGTTTGTGCTTCAGATATATTTTCTCTGGTTCTAAAAGTTTGGAAATTGGAAAATTTGTTCAGTCTATCTTTAGCTAATGCAAACTGGAGATTTTTTAGGTTGATGACTTCTCAAGAAACACAATCAGAAGAAACAGATTAATTAGTGAGCAGACTTTCAGTGTTTGCCCCGTCTGTGCTGAAACAAAAAGTGGGTGCACATGCTCTGCTGCTCACTGTTTTGCACAAGTATAGGGCTTAAAATATAGAAGTTTCAGTCATGTTTTAGTCCATACGCATTTGTGCAGAAAACCAATTAAATTCGGGAATCATCCCCCAAGTCCGGAAAAAGAGAAGTCAACATTTTTGGGCCATTTCACCCCGCTCTACAGACTGGTCAGCTAGCGGGTAATGGAACACAAGATTCAATATTAACAAAACACACTTTGATTTTCTCCTCTGTTTTATGCGAGGCGAGTAAAGCTCCCCAAGGTGCACGCACTGTACACACTCCCCCACAGCACTGCTGCACAATCATACACAAATCTTAACCTATATACACTAAAGCCCTCGTTTTCCCTTCAATGCACACACCTATGAGTAAATAGGAGATGGAGGACATGTTTGTGAAATTGGCTTTGAGCTTTGAGCCCCTCAATGAGTCACGGGTCGAGTCAAGGAATTTGGGTTTGTGGCAGCAGACACTAGAAAAAAGATAAACATGCTCAGCGCTTTCCTTTTAGGGTTCATTACTCTGCCGTCCCGGGTGAGGCAGAGTTGAGAAGAGGAGTTAATTCCTGCCGAGTGAGAAAAAACACATTAACTGAGACCTATCCATCTTCCCCGTGCTGACACCTCCATTTAAATCTCTTATTTCTAAAGGATGTGGAGGGGAAATCGTCTTTTCTATGTATGAGCCCGCACATAGGGGGAGTGGGGGGGGGTATAAATGTGTGTGATGTCTTTTGCAGTAAAAAATCTTTCATTATGAAATTTTCAATTTAAAAAGAGGCCAACATTTTCTGCTCTTTTGAAAAATTAAGTGGCGTTTTTCTGTGGATTAATTGTATACATCTGGGAGCATATTCATAATGCTAATGCAGGTTGCCGTGTTTTTTCGTTTGCTCCGGGGAGGAAAAAAATGCAATTTGGGGGTTGGGTCTCTATTAATCTATCCAAGGCCCATATTTTAAACATGAGCCACATTAAAATTACACTTGACATTTCATCAACAAGAGCACTATAATACCTTTAGGGCAAACTATAGGCTAAAGATGAAAAATTGCATTAATAGTTGCTAAGTCTTGAACATGTGCTCAATCTCCTTATGAAATATTTTATGAGAAAGTTTTTATCTCACTTTCCAACTTTGCAGTGCTCCCCCACCTTCTCATTAATCTTTACCTAAATCTCCCAATACCTGGCTATTATATATGCTAAGTGGTCTTGTCATTGGGTCCCTGGTTACCCAGTGTAATGAGCAGCTTTAGAAAGGGATCTGCTGGCTTTAATCAAATCAGCCCCGGGTGTCACCAGCTCCCCAACGAGACCAGCTTTGTGCCAGGGCTGCCAATATTATGCCCCATTAAGAAACAATACCCAGCGCGTGCACACACACACACACACACACACACACACACACACACACACACACACTTATTAGCACTAATCAGAGAAAGAATTAAGAGTGCTCGGGAGCCCTGGGTCGGCATCATAGAGCTATTATTAGAAGAGAGCCAAAGTGATTGACGATATTAGACACCCAATACTGTATGTCACATTAAACACGCACGGTGGTTTTATGGAAAACAATTTCAACATTATGGTACAAAATAAAAGTTCAACCTGTGAAATGAACTTGCTATTGATGCACTGCCAGTAAAGCGTTAGAAACCTTAACAACAAAATAATTAGTTAAAAAATTTGTTTGCATTTGTCGTCCTTTAGGAGTAGGGTCGGAGTTCGATAGCATTTTATCTAATCCAAATCCAGTATCAACTCTGACTCCTTTCCAATCCCTCATCGGACTGCATTAAGTTTAGCTTTTATCATTTGCAAGCAACATAAGTTAATAACTACAACTCAAAGATTCAGTTTAGATCTGTGATCACCTGTTGTTGCAAGAAACCAGCAGAGGGCACGTTTTTAGTGATTTGGAGGCACCAGGCAAAGGCCAATGTGACGCCCTTCTCCATGTCAGCAGCATGGAGAGAGTACAATAACCAACAAACAAAAGATTCAGTGTAGCTGTTAAGGAATTAACACAAATTAGCTACAGCTCATGTAATCTACAGCCGGTGATGTTGGTTATTTTAACCGGCGAAAGCAACGGTCAGCACTGGCTATAAATGAGAAGCCAGCAAACGTTACCTGCATGCTTTCAACCGTTGTCTTTGCAAATAAAAAATGACAAGGAGAGAAAAAAGGTACAATAAGCTCTGACGCTAACAAATCTCTTAAAAAATTCAAGTATTTTGCCGACTGGGAACTGGATCCAAACTGGAACCGGCTATCGAAACTAGGGGTGTAACAATTCATCTATTACATCGATGTATCGATTTATATTCCTACGATCCAACTACATCGGAAGGTACTCAGCAGGTTGTCCTTTAAGGGAACGTATATTGATCTAAAATCGATTTGTAAGGTAAATAATCTATTATATCGATACTAAGAATTTGCACCTTGTGTTTAAGCATGACAAGCGTTATATTGATGTCTTTTTTAGCACTTTTAATAGTAAAGAAATGTTAAACGTTACTAGATTTTCAAGCTGCGTTTACGGTCCAGCGTGTGAAAACATTTTGACTTTTGCAAAAAGAAAGACAACCTTGATAAATTGCTCGCTATTTGCAGAATATGCAAAGGCCAGGTAAAATACAACGACAACACGACCAATCTTTCCACGCACCTATTGAGACGCCATGGGATTGCTAACACCAAACGCCCAGGTAACTCTAGCAGCATTCCCACAGCAGTGGTGGCGCCAGCTAGCTCTGCAAAAGCCTCAAGCCTCTCCAACATTTTTGGCAAGACATTAGGCCAAAACTCACCTAGGGCTACAGACATCACAGCATCCATTGCCAGTTTATCTGTAAAGAAATGCGACCATGCAAGTGTGGTTTAAGATCCTGGGTTCTGTGAAATGATCCAAATCTTAGAGCCAAGGTACCACATACGCCGTCCACACTTCTCAGAACTGAATCGTTGTGTTTACTTGTTTATAATCATAATTAATTTATCCCTTACAATAACAACTTTGAGGAATCTTGACCTGCACTGTCCAGGTATTTATTTCACAGTCACACTGATTGAATTTTTGGCAAAAAAAAAAAGTTATCATTGTAAAAACGTATCGTTACACCTCTAATTGGAACCCAACCCTATTTAGGACGGGTATCAGCAACCGGAAGCCAATCAAGACTGGGGCCAATCCCAACATTTTTTGATGGCTCAATATTACTATATAAAGCCTGATCCATTTCCAATCCTTTGTTTATTTGCTCTGGGTACCCCAGCTGTCAAAAATGCCCCCTTTGAGCTCTGTTAAAACAAGAGAAGGTCTCCTAACACACAGTGTTGTGAGCAAGTCAGCTGCATAGCACAAAGCAGCAAGCGATGAATGATAGGTATCGGAAAAGACTCATTATTAAAAGGACTCAGGTTAGGATTGGAGTCAAAAAATGTGATCAGGACATCCCTATCAACATCATTACAATTTGAATGTATAATTTAATAGTACAGTTTGAATATATTTCTGAGAGCTTATCTTTAATCTGAGTGCAGTGAAGTTATCATCTATGACGCGGCAGCTTCTCCTGATATATCAATCTTAAGGGAATGCTAATGTAATTACCAAACTTTGGGGTTTTCCCAACAATGGAGAACACAACATGTACAACATGCTATTGAGCAGCGAGAAGCATAATTCATTTTCCTTTTTTGCTGAGCAAGAATTGAACACCCCTGGTACATTGATTACTACAAATCTACAGTATTTGGCAACGGCTCAAACTATACACACACGTGCGCACCCTCCCACTGGACCTAACCTTCAGGGAAGCAAGACTTGCCTTAACAAAGTGGAAAATAATTTCCAATACATATTAATGAAGCAGAGTGAAATCGATGCCCTTGGAACTTTTATGATAGTGTGTGCCAATGCAATGCTGCGACAGCACCGTATAGTGTATGCTTGGCTCAGATTTTGGGGGGGTGGGTGGGTGCGGTGGTGCTATAGCTAGCCTGGCTCAACTATAAGAGCCCTCATCTATCATGCTGAGCTCAGAGTGTGATGGGGCCTCATAGGTCCATGTGAGTGACCCTGACTATGAAAAAGGCCTATCAAGTCTGCATAGAGGGACTGGCAGTGTTTGAGTGCTTCACTACTGTATGTGTAAGCAATTTTAAATGATGGGTTAATGATTCAAAACACAGAGAGAAACTCCATCAATGATGTTTGGATGTGCAATCGTTCTCACGCACATATTTGTGTTAACTACTAAATGTGTCTGCGCTTGCACATGTACACACACACACACTATAAAATCCTGCTTCTGCAGCAAATTGCCCGGACCAGCTTGTTCATCAAGGGCCGAGTGTGTGTATTGAACAGAGTGGGAATTACAACCCCTGCAGCACTCGTGGATGACACAGCCACTTACAGCTTGACCAATAGGCCATTTGCACTCAATGAATCACATATTTAAACACATTAATAACTAAGGCCACTGACTATTGTACGGGGGGGAAACAAAAACAGGTGAGGAGGCAATCATGAACGTGCACACACCTGTAATTTAAAAATTGTGCCTGCAGCCACATAAAAGCAAAAACTGTAAGCTTCTGTAGGGTTTTCAGTAATTAATAATTATTTGACACAGCGGTGTTTACACAATGCAGAAGGTGTTTGGAATCAGTTTATTGGGTCTCACGGGCGTAAATTGAAATGTGCAGGACCATGTTGATTTTTCCAAAAAAATGAAAGACAGTTAGGTCTGTAATTAAAAAGTGTCAAGCTGCAGTAACAACACACACACACAGAAAAATGCAGCATGGTTAAGCTTATTGCTATTCCTGTGCTGTGTTGCCACTGCATGATCATGCTGATACCCTGGGGCAATTTGTTATGGACATCAGAGGAGCAGCGAAGGTCACAAGCAAGACAAAGTATCCAGCCAGCCTATCAAAGGCGCTGCTGATTCAGCACTTTCAGAAGACATCACCTGCCGACGTTGAGAAAAGAAAGTGACGAAGAAAAAAAAGACAAAAAAAGTCAGGGACCGAGGGGCGAAGGGGGTAAAAAGAATTATGTCCATCTTAAATTCAATTATTATTATTGGATGGTAAGTTGTCACCAAGTCTAAGGCATCTTATCTATTGTGCTTTTGTGCTTTTCCCCTTTCCTTTCCTGTGTTTTATATTTGTTTGTGCATGTAAGAGGTCTGCAAAGTTACAAAGCCCAAGTATAAACCCTTATGCACTTTCACAATTTATTTTAATTAATTAATTAATCACTATTTATTTCTGATTTACAACTAGAACAATTTGACAGTGCTGAGAATCTCAAATTAATCTTAAGGTTCCCAGCTTTCAGATGATGTACACCAGTTGTATTATACTTGTTCTGCCAGCTACTACACAGGGAAAACAAGAAATAGCTTAACTCTAAATTAAACTAACCTCTTGACTCTAGCAGGGCATCATGATTTAGCAGAGGGATAAATAATTAAAAATGAAAACACAGAGGACTGGGAAAAAAAACATTACTCATCATCCCCATTCATCAGTGCAATTACCTGTAAAGGCCAGACATATCTTTAAAACAATCAGATGGCATTTCACACTCAATTTGCAAAACAAACACTGAGCCATCTGATTGATATTGAGCTGGAGCAGCTTCTGCATAATCCATATCTCAATTATCTCAAAGCCTCAAAATCCTCCTCTAAATCACCTACTTTTTATCTATAGAAGTTACAATTAGTAGCTCTCTGAGGCTAGTCAGTAGGTCATTATTGGTGAGCTTGTGCATGTGACAAATCTGTCTTCCCATTTATCAAACAAAAAGAATATCCTTGAAGTACTTTTTTTTTTTTAACTACAACTATGCAGGAACTGATAAGGGCAAAAATTCAAAATGCATAAGACACACATTTCTGCCTGAATCAGGGTATGAAGGATTACAAGCACTGTGGCCTCTTGATCGTTCTAATTAACGGACACAGCGGTGTCACTACCCCTAGCTACCACCGCAACAGTCAGCCAAAGCTGGGCAGATATCCACAATCTCCACAAGTGGGATTAAATTGGTCTCCCTTGTCATAAACTCGATATTTCCTGACCACTAAAAGGTACTGGAAAGTTGGAGAAATATTTGATAGTGACAACCTCCAAAAAAAAGACACTGGATGGAATAAAGCTATCTGGAGCTCTTTGGGGCAAGAGTTAGACAAAGCGAGAGATATTCTGAGAAAGAGTTTGAAGAGATATCGAAAGAACTGGAAAGACAGAGAAGTCAAAAAGACTTCCACGGGGGAGAGGGAGACAGGAAGAGCGAGGAGTATTTAGGTCTCTTTAGTGCTGAGTTGCAGCCACTACTTGATTGGGTGCTTTGGGAGGAAATGGAAAAGCTCTCCAGCCAGGTGCTTATCTCTGACCAGAGCTTACAGAGTCAACCGACCGCCAAACTGCTCTACCCCGACTGCCAGACACTCATAGGGTAAGTTCCAATCAGCCTGTGAAGAGCAATGTCCAGGAAAGATATTTCCACCAAGCTATAGTGTAACTTTTCTGTAGCAGATATGTGCTTTCTAAACTTCTGTGTGAGTTCAGAACACTTACATTTATGTTTCAAGCACCGTGAACTCCTATTTCAACACTGTCACCAAAAGGTACAACCAGCTGTGCAAGAAGGCAGAAAGATGACACATTAGTTATGAAACGTCACGGGTAGATGATCACAAAGGTGTAGTTCTATAGGAGTAGTTTATGGACAGCATCTTTACTCGTATCAACAATATTGCAATTGGTTGGAGGGTGCACAGCAAACAGGAAGAGAGGTAGCGGCTCCGTCCAGATGTCCACTCTAAACACTGAAAATCACAGACTTAAATTGTGCAATCCGTTCAAGAGGGTACAAGCGCTCCAAAGGCTGTAGAAGAAATTTGTGAAATCTATGTTCCATTTTCTGTGGCAAGTCAAGTGCAAGACTCTCAGTTTATAGGCACTGTTTGTTTGAATAATGTTGTTTGATTTAAAACTAGGGCTGGGACAATATACCTCCAGATTCAATACTGTCACCATACTTGGATGCTGTTTTGATATGTATTGTGCTTTTTAAGTATTGTGATATTACAATTTATTGCGATTTTTATTAACTTTTTTAACACTAGGCCATGGGAAAAAGTTGAATCATACACTTCTAATACTTCTTTTACTTTGGAAAATATCTAAATTAATAGAGTAAAAATGTTTGATTTTCAGCATGTATGTAGTCAGAGATGTGCTGAAGTCAAATATATCAGTCATTGTCAGGCATTTTGAATGCATTTAACATAAATGTCAGTATGTGGGTGCACTACGGTTCTAGCGTCGGCTGATTTAACCACAGAGATGCGAGTGACGGTTGGCTTGACCGCACTTTACCGCAATACCTTAACGTTTCCTGTCCATGACAGAGTTAGCATGCAGCTTTAGCCATGTCTGCTTTTGCAATACCCGCCTCAGAAAGATCATGAGGATATTCTGGCCTACGAAGATTACAAACCATGAACTACACAAAACGACAGGGTGCTTAGACATGGATACACTATTGATAAGAAGAAGATGGAGATGGCTTGGACATGTATTAAGGAAACCGTCTGATGACATGACAAAAGTGGCATTGCATTGGACACCAGAGGGAAAACGCAAAAGAGGGAGGCCCAAAACAACCTGCAAGCGAACCATCGAAGGAGAGATGAAGACGAGAGGATACAGCTGGAACAGCATTGAGAAGAAAGCAAACAACAGAGATGAGTGGAGATCCTTAGTCCTTGCCCTATGTGCCACCAGGCGCAACAAGGACTAAGTAAGTAAGTAAGTTTAGCCATGTCTAGCTCTGCTTTTCCTGGCAATGTGTGAAACCCAAAGTATTTCCATACTTTACTACAAGTTGTGACGTGTTTGTTGACGTTGTCAGAAATGGCGGAGGCCATGGAAGCTCATTTTTCAGTACTATAAGTGAATATATTGTAATTTTAGTCGTATATTGTTTTTCTTCGTAATTGTATAATATGTCTGAGGAAAATGTTGATATTCCCAAAGGTCTCGTCTTTTTCTTCTGTCATTATGCCTTTGCATGTCCTGCATTATGTTACCTACTTGCTAAATTGTTATCCTCTGTGGCTTCTAAACGCCGACAGTGACGTTAATATTGCCGTTGCTTAGCAGCGGTTGTTCTCACAACTTAACCACTTGAATGCCAAGCGTATTGTGTACACGACTTCCCATGTCGTAAACACAAGCTCACGAGTTTCATTTGAAGGCATCACCATTATCCTTGCATGAATAAGATGTGTTGACAGTCCCATAGTGGGGCGACAGAGCCGGGTGGGTGGTTGCAGGGCTGCTGATGGTGACGAGGAAAGAAAAGGTATAGGGTCCAGAGAGAGTAGAGGAAAGAAAGGCAGATAGAGAGTGAGATAGAGAGGAGCGGTGTGTGGGGCTACAGGCCTCTGTGTCCTGCAGGGGATTACAGATGGCCCTCAGAATTAAATCAAAACTGTGCTGACTGCCAAGGAATGGGCTCTGCGACACATCGGGTGCCACACGAGAGGGGGGCAAGACTGGCGCAGAGGGAGGAGGCTGAAGGCGAGGGCTGCAGCCGTAGAGCGAAAATCACCTTCAAATGAGTTTTTGAAATATCTAAAAATAAATTGCCTTTGAAAAAGCTCAACAGACAGTTGATATGCGGGCTGGATGGGGGCCAAGTGAAAAGTTGCCCTCTCCCTCCATTTCTCCTCATCTCAGCCTCTTCTATACCTTGGCATCATTCATTTTCTCACGTCTCATTCACTTTCTTGCTCACTCCCACTCATAGACACGTACACCGGCATGCATGCAGGTACTGTACTAACACATGGGTTTAAACAAAGGTCAAGTCTCATTTAGTTACCAATTAACAACAGTTGGATTAGAAAATGAACAAAGCACCTTTTCCTGGCTGATGATATTTATCTACAAAACACTGTACATGGGGATTCATTCCAAGGGCCCAGCAGATGGTAAGGTCTATTTTTAGAGGGAAATATTGAATAATGTATAATTGCCTCTGTCTGCTCATCATTTCCTTTGCACATGCTGCGTATCACCGCACATATGGACAGAATTAACATTTTACCTGGCACACAAAGGTGATCCGTAACTGTTGATAACCACATTAAGACCTTTATAATGTCATGTATTTGTTTAACCTGGAGAGTCATGGAGTTTTATGAACATATTATAAACTTGCATTTTCTCATTCAGGTATAGCCACACTTGCACACTACCATCTTTGAAGCAAGCCTGATGTCGCTATCTCACTCACAGCCCTGTGGAGACTAAGCGCAGTGTGTAAATGAAAATGTGGCATCTATAAAATGCAAATGAGTCAGACATTATAAGATTGACTTTTTAAACTCCGCAGCTCACAACTTTCATAAAAGTAGGCATACTATAATGATTGATAAAAAAAGAGAGTCTGGCTGAAATGTCAACTGTTTTGTAAAAAAATCATACTTGAAATATTTTCATCATCTAACCGTCATTTCTCTATAAAAGTTAATGGTAAGTGCACCATTTTCCTTCAAATTATGCATTGTTTTTATTAGAGAAAACTGGTTTGGCTATCTGTATGGTAATTCCTTACAGAAAATAAACCCAGATCAGACACCCACCTAATGACCAAAATGTTTGATGGCATAATATGTGAAACTGCTTCAACTAAAATTGTCCCATTTGTTCAGATTTATAAACACTTGGTTGTGCACACTCTGCTAATTCCTGAGGCACAAAATTAATTATATTTCCCAAGGCTTACTGTTTCTGTTATTGTTTCCTCTTTGTCTTTTCATAGATGCTCTAACGCTACAGTATAAACGAGGTACTGCCAGGCCCAAACTAACAATAATGTATCTCTTAAAGAAAATCATAAAGCTTTCCCCAAAGATACAAAATTAATAATAATATTTTTTTGTGAATTTATTATTAATACCTGATGAGCCGCCTAAAGTGGCTCTTGCCAAAAACTAAATTTGATTTTTTAATTTGATTTTTGAACGACCACAATCATGATAACGTTATAATTTACCTTTGTCCAATATTAATTTTTACTCAATAGAGTTTGAACACATCATACTGTAACTCAATGTAACCTCTGTTAACAGCTAACGTTACTAGCTTTCCTCCTGCCTATTTGCACACAGATTTGTTGTACATAATGTGTCATTATCAGGGAAATTTTCTATCGTCCCTAAGGCGATGGGACGCTGTTAGTCTCGAGCCCTGATCGGTACTGTAGAAAAACAAGTACCGTCAAGTTTTCCGAATTTTTTGCATCGGCTTGATCGGTTCCCTACTCTTTCGTGGACTCGTCCTTCAGCAGTAGTCAGCTGCACATTCATGTGTTTTAGTGGCTTTAGAGGGGGGCTGGGATTTTTTTTCTTTCTGTTGGATACTTTCAAAATTTAGCTTACTCTTGCTGGTTTCTCCAAAGTTGCCTACCCAAGTTTTAACCATATAATAAATAGGAATCATTCCATTTTTCAGCAATATAAACATGTGAAAAGTCTGCTTTCACACAACTACAGATAAGTGAGGGACATACACACAGAAACGCACAGCTTCTTTAATCTTTAATGAAACTTCACCTCTGCAGTGTCCATCTCTCAGAGGTGGATATGAGAAGTGAGGTTGCTATCAACCACACATTGAGAACACAGAGGCTGTTGGCCAACATACAGTGGAGAACACACCAACCTTTAATACTGGTAGCCTATATGAAATTCACGCAGTTTGCCTTTAAAAAAAAAAAGAGTCATATCAGAAGCCTTGTGCAAAAACACACCTGTGTGCCTCAATACAGGGTTTATTATCAGTCAAATTAAATCAGCTGCACAACATCAAAGGGCACAGCAACATACTCTATGCACTCCAGTGAATTGCCTGCCATTCATGTGTTGGTGACCTTCTCTGACAAATCATTAAAAAACATTAATTCAAATAATTGCCATAAAAATCAGACTGCTCTATCAGACCTGAATCACACTAACTGGCACATAAACTGCTGGCATCACTCACCAGCAGTAGCAAAGCATTGATCATAGAACTCATTGAATCAGCTATAAACATTAACATTAGTAACAGTTTGCCACTTTTATACAATAAATGTGTCCTGAAATCTGAATCATAACTGGAACAGGCTTTATGTTCATTACCTTGTGTCTTCTGTCCTGATAATTAGACTGGAATTGATACTTCATATCACTTCATTATTTATTTAAAAAATGTTGAATCACTGCAAAAGTCTGAGATGTGGGCAGCGATTCACAGGCCTGAAGCCAGGCTAAGTGTGTGCAACAGTGCTATCCTGTCACAGTCAAAGTATGGTGATATGGAGCTCATATTAAGCAGAATATATGCACCAAGGAAAAGAATATCTCTGCTGATACAATTTATTTTGTAAATGAAATATTGCCATTAAAAAAATAACTTCTTCGCATTCACTCTCTAATGAATGTCATTTTCAACAGGATGGATGGAGGCTTTACTCAGGGTCTGGGTCCATGGTATCAAGATACTTAATCAGCCTCAGTTGAAGACCCTCGTTGCTCCCCTTCCACTCCCATGGTCTTTTCACTCTTGTAAAAGTAAATCTGCTCCACTAGTGCAGCCAAGGAGCCACGTCTCAGCTTTCTCCCACCTCTGACCTGGCAAATGGTAATGCTTCATTATTTGTTACTCGCATTGCTTCTAAATAAGCTGAGGACAGATTGTTGAGGACGGCAGAAACAGAAATGTCTCTGCATATAGAGGCAGACTGAAAAGATGGTTGTTGAATTTGCATTCAGTGGAAAGCAGGGAGCGATAAAGTGAATTGGCATAGAAAAGTGTTGCTTCTATCAGGTTGTTGCAGCTATGCTTTGTCCAATATTTAGCTACAGGCTTGTTAAACGTCAGCCATTTTTCAGGTTTGAGAAGTTAACTTTTCCTGTCCATGAGAGAGTAAGCATGCAGCTTTAGCCGTGATGTCTAGCTCTGCTTTTCCCAGTAATGTGTGAAACCCAAAGTGTTTCCATACTTTACTGTATGTGTACTGTTTACCACTTTGGATTTAACATGTGAGGGTGCAGGTCTTATCCACGTGGAACCTCCGCCGTTTCCTACTTTTTGGTTTCGGCTCACTGCAGCCAGCTGTGGTTTGTTTTGGTTGACGTAACAGATATGACGTCACATTACTCTGACTATAACGATAAAAGCGGTAACTTCCTTCTACCTCCGTGTAGCCTCAAGTTAAAGAAATATATCGATTCTGGCATTAAAGAATACATTTCAAAATTGTAAAAAAAAAAAAAAGAATCGTGATGCATAGGTGAATCGATTTTTTCCCCCACCCCTAATAAGGACACACTAAGAATGCGTCTCGCTGGTCAGAGTCTACTATACACAGACCACCACAGAGTCGGCTAGATTCCCAAAGGCACCTTTCTTTAAAGCAAACCAAGACCAAAAAAAACATTCATATCTGTTAATACACTAACCAGATCAGCATCACAACTGCCCTCAGAAATCTAAAATGACTGTGTGGAGGGTGGGCAGAGGGGAGGGGAGACAATGGGGGCAGAAAATACTCAAAATGGAATGCTTTTTGTCTGTCTGAGATGATGATGATGACAGTGAGCATTTGAGGATCCGAGCAGTTTATGAGCCACTTTAAGCTGTTTCTTAATGCGCTCCACTTCAATGCGGCTCCCCAGTAAAATAGCCTATTAAAGCTGATCATGAAGGCATGTCTGCCATCAAAATGGTCTCTTTTTGTGGTATTTGCCTGTGAGGGAGTTTTCCCCCTTCATTAAATTGACAACAATGATTCATCCTATGCATATGCAAATGGACAGAAATCTAAATATAAATGCAGCCGGCGTCTTTACACTTCATCCTGTGTCTGCATGAAACAGACCTGGGGTTTACAAAAGGTGGGATCTTTAGACAGTCCAGATGTACTTGAGGACTCAAACAGAATTCAGATTTATTTAAGACTGAGCCTCCTTCTGGGGATTAATCCTAACTTGCAATAGTGAGAAGGCAGATGCCTTGGCACGGACAGAGAGCAGATTTACAACTGCCTCAAAGGAGACAGTGATCAACACTATACTCGAAAAACTAATGTACATTTTTCAAGGGCAGCACACAATTGCTCCAAATCCCTTTGGCACCATTTGGCTCCACTGATAGCCATAAAGAGAAAGAAAAGGAGAGGCTGAGAGACAGATGCGTTGAAGTGCACGTGGCCCAACAGGGCTGGCCTAATAACAAGATTAGCCATTTTAATTTAGATTATTCGAGACTTGTTGGCATGTAGAGACGCCCCCTGTCGCTTCGACTAGTACAAAGGCGTAGTGAGAGCATCAAAAAGATGAGAGAGTGACATGCTGTTTTCCAGTGGCGCTTTTAGTAAGCCCAGCAGCTGGGGAAAATGCTTGGAGCTGGCACAGCCCCCTCTGAGGAAGACAAATGGGAAAAAGGTCACTCATTTGGCACCTGATCACACAGGCTTTAGGAAGGTTACATGAAAGCAAACTATGTATTAGGATACAAGTCTTAGCATTTGACATGAGGTGTTTGGTGGCAGGTACACAGCCCCGAGGGTGGCACGGTGGCCGAAAGAAGAAAAGGGATGGTATTCTCAGGCGCAAACATTCAATTTTTTAGTAAACCTAAGCAAAATCAAAACACTCTGTTGGTGTCCTGGACAATTCATCACACTTTCAAGTGACAAGATTCATTCAAACACACTTCTGCCCTCTCAGCAGAAGGCATGGGGGACTGAAACGTTGTGAAGAAATGACTCTGTGAATAAGCGAGTTGAAAATCACTCACAAGATTGCGAAGAAAGATTCAAGCCCAAAACTAATAGTAGGAATATACAGGCACATCTAGAAGTAACTTACATCTTATTTTGTGAGCCTACATGCTAACATATCACTGCAGCCTATCCGAAGATTTTACTATCACAGATGTTGAGGAGTTATGTGAATTTTCATGTCTCATACTCATGAGGAAATCCCACGGTGATGATCAATCTAACATGACCTCAGGCCTTGTCATAACATTGTCACAGTATCCAACCAACACAGGGGCCACTGTCCATGAGTAATAAAAACTGACACCATCTCAATTTCTCCAATTACACACACACACAGACACACACCACCTCTGGCGGTGCAGCAGCAGCATTAATACCACATTACAACTGCATTTCGGAGACATTATGAATAAGCAGTGATTCACAGCAGCTGCATTCATTACGCAAACGTGATTAAAGTGGCGGACCCCTCGGGCGTCCGGGGGCCTAATGATCCCACTCTGCCTTTTGTTATTCACGTTGGCTGAGGGCACGCCACTAAGCAGCAGCCCTGGGTGTCTGCTCGCGCCGAATGAGGCCTCATTAATAACAGGCCATTCACAAACCTTGCGTTCATACTCAGCACCCGGCCGTGGTAAATGAAAGAGACGGAGCCCCCCGGATGCCCGGGTCTACCCCTGGCGCAGATGGGTCTACTCGCTCTCCTGCATGATGATGCTGATGTCCACTTGTGTGTGTGACAAGCTGACATATGTTACCGGGCATTCATCGCTGGCTGTTAAATTGCCCTCTTTGGATGCTCTATTCAGCCCCATCGGTGCACGCTCCCTCCAGAGACTGGAAATGTACATATTTACATAATGCTCTAATGCAATAAAACAAATGAATACAGTCCTGGCTGTGTGCTGGGAAAGGGGGGGCGGGTGGGGCTGGGTGAGAGAAAATAAACCAGCCCACACAATTTGTACATTGTAGCTGCACATGCAATTATTGCCTTAAAAAAACATAATGCAGACATTATGTTTTGTATTTAGGTGAAGCATCACACCAATCAACCACTTCACCGCTGCAATAACTGTGTTGAATTCTTTAACAGGTCTACTCTCTAACTCTCTTTCATATATCTTGTGAGATTTAGACACAAGGTAACACAAGATTAAGCTGAATGTGTGCCTATATATTGTTACCTAATAATCACAATAACCCTTGAGTAAATATTCTCATCCCTCCCATCCCATCCCTCTGATGTAGTCCTAAATCACAGAGATATATTGAAAATGTTTTACTGGTTTTGCTGTGTTACTCTCCCTACATCCCTTTAATAGGGCCAAAGCCTACTGACAGCACCACTATGCCACAGCATACATCAGAAGATAAGACACAAACCAGATGAATCAGTTGTGAGTGCAGGTATTTAAGCATTTCTATCCCAGAATCCCCTATTAGATAACTCCAATTGACTGCATTGCCATTATGCTGTAACAAAGAGTAAAGGTGCAGTGTGTAGGATCTGGCAGCATCTAGCGGTGAGGTTGCAGATTGCGACCAACTTAAACGTCTCCCATGTGCTAAGCATGTAGGAGAATTACGGTGGCTGACGTGAAAATGCAAATGGCCCTATCTAGAGCCAGTGTTTGGTTTGCTCGTTCTGAGCTACTGTAGAAACATGACGGTCGGCTCTGAGAAAAGGACCCGCTCTGTATGGGTATGTCTAGAAGGGAACCAGCAAACTGGGGAAACTCTCATGAGATTGTTATGGTTAGGTATTGATCTTGAATAGTTAAGGCTATAGGATAGGTTGTCGAGCAGCGAGTCACGCAAGAGTTTTTGCAGATCTCGGATCAGATTTTGCATTTGCGAGTCCATTTGTACATATAAACCGCTCATTCTAAGGTAACGAAAACAACGATTCTTATTTTCAGGTGATTATACACTAAAGAAAACATACTTTATCAATTAAAGTATTAATATTATATTCCATTTCTGCCAATAGATCCCCCTAAATGTTACACACTGTTCCTTTAACAATTAATGCGTTGTCAGTTAGGCAATAATGTTGAAGACATTGCCAAAATAGCTATTTAGAACTGGGTAATTTAGACAAACTTCTGACACTGATATATATTGTATTCAGTAGGTATGAAAACTTTTTTTCCCAGACATCAGAATTGGAGGGACCTGACTAAGTAACGAATTAGTATTTAGACTGAAGTAGTTGTTATTTAGACCAAAACTTGTAACATGACACACAATGTTAAAGTAATCCCATAAAATAATTTAAATAAATAGATAAACTGCCCATTATACTAACACAGCTTTTGCTACATGGTAAGACAACTAAAAAATGACTCTGTATCGACTCATGCATGGTATGCATAGTGCTACAATGTGCAATTTCATGTCCATTCAAACTTCCTGCGCAGGATATACCTCCTGTGCTCTTTCTGCCCATCAGATAGATTCTGGATCACCCCTGCTGCTGACCATGCACTAAATTATTCAGCTGAAAATAAGTCCACATTAAAAATGCATTGACTCGCAAGAGTAAGACACTGTAGAACAAAACTCCAGCACTAAACATGAAGAGTTTTTTATCATCTGCATTGCTAATTTTGATCAAGTGCTTTCAGAACACAGGTGACAGGTAGCATTCACAGTGTATAATGGATTTTATTCAGACACAAAGCGTGAATCTAAAGTAAAAAAGAGAATGAGTGAAGTATCAAGCCACACAATATAGCTGTAAGTGGAAGGCTCCATGAATGCAGGAAGCTATACAAATGGCACACAATTTCTACAAATGCATATATAACCATGTATTCAAGCACATCTATAAACACGAGAGGCTGAGAAATGTACACTATAAGTGTATTTTTGCAACACAGTAATACACAATCTATTTCACAACAGAAAGCTATACTCTCAGCCCAGTCATTTTTAAGGTGTTGTAGTCACACTACACAAGCTAATGAGACACATTCTCACACACTTATGCACAACACATTAACAAACCCTAAGATAGTCTGCACCAAAGCATACAGACCAAACAATATTCTTATTCCTCTACACTCCCATTACAGGTAGGACTGGGGGTTGAAACCATCTCTGAGCAACATCACAATAAAAAACTTTCTCAATAATGATGATACAGTAAGGAGTTGGCTGGTTTATAATCCAGCCAATTAGGCTCCGGGTTGTACAATGCTGCCAATGCTGGCATACACAAAACATGACGTGCCATGACTGGTATAGTCATCCCAAACTCCAATGTTATTGGCACAAAAAGGTCAAACATCAATTACACTGAAGTGTTTCGATATCCGAAAAGTGATGCAGACTCAGATAAGGACTATGGCCCTGTTCAGACCTGGCATTAACATGCGTCCTGAGTGATCCGAGCACAAAGTGGACAGCTTTAAGTATGTCAGTTCACACCTGGCTTTAGAATGCGCCTCCACATGAGTCTTAAGTGACTACTTGTGATCGGATCTCACTTCCCCCGCTCTATATGCAAATAAACAAGCAGTAATCACATGGCTAATACAGCAGACGTTGTGACGTAATATTATATGAATGTCAGTAGTAATATCCTACATATTCGTGAATTTGGGTACATTATATTAACATCAAAATAAAAGGTAATTGTACCGGTCCCTGGAGACCTCCGTTGCTGCCGGCACCGCTGCCTTTGCCAGGCAACAGCGGGGTACAGAGCTTCAGAGAGCCGGGGAGGAGAGAGAGCTAGCAGGTTTCCAACAGTATGATAATAATGCACTTTGCATGCCTAGTCTGATAATCTGTAGACATGTAGCCTATAGATAAGATATATTTTAATAAAATACAGTTGTACCGACAGAATACAGTAGAGCACAGAGTCCGCTTCCGTGCTGCGAGGCAGACAAGCGCTCGCATCTGTCTGTCTAATCACCTGAGGAGCGCAGAGAACCCGCGGATCCCAGCGAGATATCAGTTGAGTAGGCGGTCCTTCAATGTGGCTCGGGACACATTCACGTACACACTGCTAAAAGAATGTGGCCATATGTGGCCCAGGCCACCTCTGAAATGTGGTCTGAGTGATCGGATCTCAATGCTTCCTCAATGCGTCTTGACTGCGCTCACACCCGTACTTAGAGCTGGCCACTTGTGATCCGATCCCTGATGACGCATGTTAATACCAGGTCTGAACAGGGCCTATGTGCAAAATATGCCCTCTGCTGTGCAAACAGAGATGAGAAAGATAATGTCTCATCAGAGAAGCTAAAATCCCAGAGGAGTCGGAAGTGTTGATACGTCTGCAGTCAGTGACCAACATGCTTGTATTATATTAGTGGTTCTTCAGCTGCAATATTATAACACATTCAACATGCCCAATGTATAATTTCCTTCAAATCCCTGTGCTGTCTACACATATCAATGGCTATTGCTACAAAATACTAGTGAGAATAAGAGGCAAATAGGCCAGTTTTCAAATAAGAAACATGTTTCAAGTATATTGCTACACATCAATAGGAAACCGCATGTATCAGGGAGTATCATGATGAAGATAAAGATGCTACGGAGACACACTGCAAACCATCTCTGAAGGTTGCTGACAGGACCACACTCTGACTTTGCTGACTCTGGACCTTCAGACCTCTCATGGACCTGTGGGGGTGGGCATAGGGGGCCTCAGCAGCTTATTAAGCCAGGTTTAATGGCCTTGATTCTGGCCCACAACCCTGAGGAAGAGTCCTGGAGGAAGAAAGGTCAAGGTTCGTATAATATTAGAGGGCAAGAGGAACTCAGGGGTGTGGGATGTTTGGCAGGGTTCCATCTTTGCATCGACTGTAAAATTCTGTTAACCAAGACTTTCTCCAAGTTTTCTCCGCTTGAAAATGTGCTTGAGCTTGCATTCAAAGCCAGCCAAGTTTGAAAGCACCACATTCAGTGACCTTAGCCCACAGCTAAAGCCAATTACTATTTTATTTTTTAAAGATTTTTCCTTTTATAAAAGACACAAAGAAGTTTGAGAGCGAGAAGGGTGACAAAAGGTTGTTGGCCATATTCAAACCCAGACCACGAGGTTATATGTGGCATGCGCGTCAGACTACTTGACACCCAGGTGGCTCTGCAATTACATATTTTAGATGAGAACACATTAATGTGCTCCACTTAGACTATATTACTGTCACTGCATTTGACATTCAAGAAATGTGGGTACATTTACATTTTAATAACAGCAAACCGTGGGACATTTTTCTGCATGATGCTTTCATCATTGGAAATCTTTAGCAATTCATTTGTGCTGGTGTCGATTTATTGATTCCTGCACACTGTATCAGGTAGGTTCCTGAAGCGGGATTTGGTCTATATAATCACATTTAATCTGCAATATAAATTGTTTTCATAGGGGACAGGATTTCATAAAGTGACAAAACACACCAATCTTGCCTTTCCTGATCATCTATTCCCAAGCTGACTTTCTGCTTCCATCAATATTTTCTTCTCCATCCATCTCTCTCCTCCGCTTGCTTCCCTCTCTCACTGAAATTCTTCTATTCTCCCTCGCTCTGCAATCACAGTCCCCACCATTTCCTTCTCTCCCCCTTCAGAGGCGTTACGGACGGCTGGAACGGAGAGTACAAGCAAAGCAATAAGGCCTGTTGTGAAACGGCGGTGGGATCAATGGGGGTTTTAAGGAGGCAGAACACGTAGCCACAGCTGGTCAATTAGAGAAAGGACAGCACACACACACATATATATACACACACAGTGAAAGTGGCTGGCCTTTAAAAACAGAGTTACTTTTCGCCTCCCGTCAGCTCTTTTTCCTCCAGCTTCAAATGGATCAGCATCTGGGAATCTTGGCTGAGATAATGCCATTGGTTGTGGTGTGAAGCATATTTGACTGTAAGGACAAATAGCTTTGGGAGACACTGTAAACACAAGAAAGACTACTTGGATGTGCAAACGTTGTCCTGTCAAGTAAGGGTGGAGTAAAGTGCTGAATTGCATTGTAACACATCTAGTGAGATATGACAAGATGACCAGTCGTTACTGTGGACCACACACATGATCACGTTCTACTCTACAAGCTCCCGGCATGAGAAGAGCAGTCCCTGTTTCTGAATAAGCATTGGGGAAAAAACACACCCAAAACTAAGAGGAGTATTGAGTCAAAACTTAATGACGCTCATTAAATCAAAGAGAAAACACTGTGCCAGTAAGTGTGACAGAGTGAGTCACTGGCATCAAAATATGCACTTCTTCGGAGCTTTTAACCATGTGCTGAAACAGGTGAATCTATTACCATGTTTTATATTACAGCTTGACAAGAATTAAGGTCACGGTGTTAGTGAACAGTTGTAACTAATAGAATTTCATGCTGGGTATTTATTTCGTAAATGGAATTTCAACTAGGCTTACCAGACTCCTGCAGCGAGGGAAAGAAATCTTACTGGTTAGGTTGAAGACGTAGCCGCTGAAGCTCAAGAGACTCTTGTGGGTTATGCAGATGAGATGCCAGGCAACACAATAACTACCTACAATCAGGGCTCAGCAATAAGGATTGCCCGCTTGCCAGGGGGCAAGTCAAATTCCATTTTGGGCTTGTTTTTTCCCAGAGCTGATGATGAAAGTAGCTAAAGAGAAAGCCAGCTCTCGCCCTGTTGAGAGATGTACAAGTGTAGTACCGAATACTGATCGGGCACTAGCCAGAAAATGGCGGTGGGAAAAGACAAAGTTTATGAACTGAAGTGCAAGTGAGCATTAAAACATACCCTGCTTTATGGTCTATTTCACTCTAAATGGGACCATAATTTACTAAATGCTGTATTAAAGAAGACTTGAAACTAGCGATTGAGACCATAAACTCATGTTTACAATCTTTACTGATTTACTAATAAATCAAGTGAGAAGTCGGCTCATTTTCTCATAGACTTCTATACAATCAGACTTCATTTTGCAACCAGAGGAGTCGCCCCCTGCTGGCTGTTAGAATGAATGCAAGTTTAAGCCACTTCCGCATTGGCTTCACTTTTCAGGCCCGGAGGTTGCCCGCTGGTTGAAATGCATCTTTCTGGAGTTACTTTTACAAGGTGTCTTTGCTGGCCATAGCCAAGCAACACTAGCTCACAAATTCTGCTTCGCTCATGATGTTCAATCTTGCAGTAAAAAAAAACTGAGCTTGCAAGATTGAACAGCGAGCTCGGTTTTACGAGGCTATACTCCCCTGTTTGGCAGGTGTTAAACGAGCATTCACGGCACAACACAAGCCGACAGGGGCCCAATTATCTTGGTCACAACAATCAGCGTGTGTGAAGAGACATCAAAGTACACCTGCGACATATCTTTTTACATCAAAGTATGCAGATTCATAACAATATTTTCCCTTCCGTAATTCTCAATTGTCCCCCTTCGTGCGGTTCATTGTCTTCTATTCTCGTCTCCACGGCTCTCAGCCTGGATGTCCACAATACCATGTGCTTATGCTGAATATTGTAATGATGAGTCTATAAACAGGTTCATTACCTACACTGCATTTTCAATTAGGCATGGGATCGTGAAGGAGGAAAAGAGACAGACACTTGATAGAGAGACAGCTCACTGATGTGGTGTTTCATTCTGTCTTCCCTTTACAATTTCTGCTTGTTTTTTTCCCTTTCAACCCGTTTTTCTTGCCCTTTATTATCATCCTCTCTACACTCCTGTTTCTATTGACAACAGGCTGTGCTTTGGAGAATAAAAGCAAAGCCTTGACTTGATTATCTGTAATGAAAACACTACTCTCCCTCCTTTCTTCCCAACTCATATACAGTGGCGAACTCACTCTCCTTCAAATTCTTGCATTTACTCGGTTTTGAACTATTGTTCTCAAAAAAATACCACTGACAGAGGAAAAGGACAGATAATAACAAGAAAAGATAGAGGGAGAGTGGAGGAGAGTAAGAGAGCAAATGGATGAAACATGAAGAAACATGTATCTTGCAGCAGGTAAACACAGAAAACTAGAGCTAAAACATGGAATCAATAATAAGTGACTCACTGGTTTCTAATGTGAGTTTGGATACTTTAAATGTTCTCCATCTATTCATATTCCCTTCCAGCTCAATGTAAGTTACCGAGACATAAACAGGAGAACTTGCAAAAAAGCATTCATCACTGACAACATCCTTCACCAAATCCTCCAGGGACCGGGATCTACAAGGAATGCTGGAGCGGCTACTTCTGAGCCAACCAATGACAGGAGAGCCGTGAGGTTGTGTGATCACCTGGAAACCTTTGGCTGCGACATCAAAGCAGGTGATTGATGTTGTATCAAGGCAATTACACCTAAAAATTTCTCACGCTTTAGTTTGCCAATCCAACCACTGCACCCATTCACCTATGAGTCTTTGTGTTCTCTTAGAAATGTTCTTTCTGTAGGCTATATGACAATTATTAAAGACTAAAAAAAACATCCAGACTGCGATATACAGTTACTCATATTGACTACATACTGGCCCATATGCAAAAATGGAATAAAAGTTAAAAGAAATGACATAAACAGTCGATGCTAAGGAAAATACTTGAGGTAATTAAGAAAGTTTCATCACTACATAGTTTGTACAGCACGACTTTGGTTTATGCAACTCTGCAGCAGGTAAGTAACCTATCACTGGGACACATTTGAGTTAATAATAGAGTGGTGCAGGAGTGAGTCTTAAAACACGGAAATGAGTTTGCATTTTAGCACTTCCAGTTCCCTCGTCTTGAAGTCAATGGGTTTATAGTTAGATGCCTGAAATGAGGTCTGTGGTTAACACAAGCTTCAGAGATTTTAAAGTTTTGTTCTACGACATAAAATATGTCCGTAAATATCCCACTCGTGAATTTTGAAGCCTTTACGTGTCTTCAAAAAGTGGCTAAATGAGACTACAAAACGTCATCACGCCAAACACTAGTCCACCTTTACAGCTTAGTGGTGTTGACATGAAGTCATGCGACCGTGGTGTCGTTCGTTTATAGCTTAACATGGACACCATATACACCCAGCACTGCAGGAGGAGGGCACAGAGCATCCTGAGGGACAGGCACCACCCAGCTCACTCTCTGTTCAGGTGGAGGGAATCGGGACACAACCTGAGGCACCACAGACCAGAGAGCATCTCCACTCACAGAGCACCTCTGGTTTCACAACAGCTTCTTCCCAGCTACAATAAGACTGGTGGCAAAGGACATTAAAGAGGGACACAAATACCCCACACCTCACCTCCATACCATTTTTGACACACAGTACTGAACTGAATGGACTGAAATGCTGTGCAATATGCTGCCTTCCACTGTGTAATGTCTGAAATATATTAATTATTTATTTTGAAAAAATATTTTTATGAGAGCTACAAGTTCTTTTAACATGGTCATGGAGCATATATACTGTATATTTGTATTCTTGGGGTATCTTTCTTATGCAGAGGGTAGTTTAGTTTATTTATTGACTACACTGAGGGCGTTTTATATTTTAATAATTTATTTATTTATTATGTTGAGTTGAATGTGCTACTTATTTTGTACTATAATTACATTGTGCCTTTTCTACCTCTTTTCTTTTCTTAAAGCTGACTTGGTGTAAACTGCTCAGAATTCCAATGTTCTTATAGGTGCAAATGGCAAATAAAACTCCTGAATCTTGAACATTAGCTTTTTACTTCTGGCAATTGCATTTTCAAAAATCATAAAAGTGGTGCTCATTTGTGGAGATTATCTTACAGAACAAAACTTATCATAAAAGTTTGTTTGCCACAGAGCTTATTTTCTGCAATAATCCAAAATCCAATTGAAAAATCCCATTGGCTTTTTGTCGAGGGAACCTGTGCGATTCTAACTTCCTAAAAAATCATCCTTGCAGCACTCTATTGGAGGGACAGCATTTTTTCAAACTTTGGTGTCAGCCTTAAAAAAAAACAGTGTTGATCAGGCTCTAAAATCATACAGGACATCAAATTCTACAGAGTTCACTCAGCCCTTTAGTCAGGGTCAAATTTGACTGCTTGTAACCCAATTTTAAGTGAAGCGATAAAAAACAACCTCATCGGTATTAAAGTCTGAGCAATGTGAAGTCAAAGAAAGCTGTACTGAGGCTGCAATGTTGTTACTCTCATACAGTGTACAATACCACAATGGTTTTTTGTACTTTCAAGGTTACACTAGCTACACCTTTTCATTTATTCACTACTTACACAAAACAAATTTACTTTCTGCAAGTGGAACCGAATTCAACTGCAAAGCACACCCCTAAATTCAATATAATCCACAGAAAGATAACATAGCATAGATCTTGTATTAATTTTGCTCCAAGATATTAGATGGAAGTAATCTCTGAATGTTTCTCAGAGTGAAATATGAATGAATGTGTCGTATCATTCAGTTGGGCATGACTCTGCAGAGAAGCAGTAAAGTTTCTACAGCGGTTTGGTTTTGGTTCAATGCATGGTACTGCAGTGCCCCCTGCTGGTCATGGAGAATATTTCACCTGTTATACCCAACGCATGAACCCCTCGAAAGTCCAACAACCTTGGGGACAGGAAGACTTGATAATCAAGGGAACTTACTGCATCTGTATTCTTTGTGTTGGTTGATCACTGAATTGATCTAAGGCAGGTACACATTACCAAATGAACACTGAGTATGCCAGTAGCTGTTAACACCTACACTTCGACTTTAAGCTGTTGCACCCTAGTGGCTAGAGATTTAAACAGTTGCCTGTTTCAATCCGGTCTGGCTGAAATGATTTGGACAAAGAAGAGAATGCATTAAAACGCTTACTCACTCCCATTATGCACCACTGCTGAGGTGCTCTTAAGCAAAACTATGCAACAACAATATAACTCCCGGCATGCGTAAATACAGAAGCCACATGATTTTCTAGCATGCAAAAACTGTTTTAAAAAAAGTGACAGAAGCTCATAAGAAAGATATTAAGAAGTTATATTGGACTGAAGATTAACTGGGAACCCAAGAGACTTGATACAGATCTGAAGACCAGTTTTTAAATTAATGTAGCACAAGGCAACACCTGCAGCCTCCACATGGCAGCAACTCTTCAAAACTAACTTTAAAATTCAGAAAGCGTGGAATGAGACATCTGTAAACTGTGCACAACATGCTCATGTTTACCAACCAAGCTGGTCCATGCTGCTTTATACCAATGGGACAGAAAAAGCAAAAATCTAGCTTATTATTTACTTCTATGCTTCCTTGGGGTGAAGAAGTAACCATAAGCAACACCAGAACCTTACTTGAGCAAATACAATCAATTTATGTGGTTTAAGGGAAGATAGATACTTTGTTGGAGCTGCATCTTGTGATTTAGGTTGATAAATCTTTTTACCTAAACTATTGTCTACTGTCTACTTGCAGTTAGACCACAAGACCGAGGTTGGTACCATAAAGACAGATAGGTATAGGAAGACTATAATTTTCCCCATCCCCGCCACCTTCTACTTCTCTTCGTCTACTACTACTCTTGCCTTGACCTCTCTCCAAGGCTTGTGACGGTCCACACAATTACCTTCAATTATCCTCACTTCCACCTCACCAATTACATCCATTATTGATTCCAGACCCGCAGGCTGTAAGCCTTATCTATACCCAACCACAGCCCACGGAGGGGAGAAAGCAGAATAGGACCAAATAATAGGACCTTGGTTCATTAACACTCTCCAGGTTTTTCACTCCATCTACGTCACACCATCACCTACCTAACAGAAACGGTTTTCCCCTGCAGTGCCCTTGAGAAATAAATTAAATGCATGCAAGATCAGCAACTTCTAAGTAGCTACAACTTTACTACAGTGATCTATAGACGAGAATGCAAGCTATAGTTACCAAAGCATTTAGTCCTTAAATCAGTGGTTCCCAACCTTTTTCCTTAAGCGACCGCTTTTCTATCATTGAGGAAACTGATGACCCCTGACTATGTGACACATTTTATGGATATTTCATATTATAGTCAATGCATAACAATAACAGTAAAGAACAACTGATAAACTGTACAATTAACTCAAATCGTGAACGTAGTAACGGCAATAAGTTAGTGTAAAACGAGCGATTTGGATGCATTTTGAGCAGATAGAGTTACTTATAGGAACTTTTAATACAAGTTATGTATTTGTTTTATGTATTGCTATTCTTAACAATCATACATACTTAATAAGCTTCTTTTTTGACAAATTCTGTGTTTTCTTCTACCTGATGCTTGGCCATTGCTCTATTAGCTCTTGGTTGTTTTATCTGCGTACTTTTCTAATGCAGGATGAGGCTGTTTAGCAGAGAGGGAGGGCTCTGTGAATATAACTTGTGTTCAGGTCTTCCTTCCTTCCTTATCCTGTATCTTACATAATAATCCAAACTTTAAAAACAATAATTTTATTTAGTTTTCTTCACAGAAATGAATGAAACGCTAAGATAAAGGGCAACTGTATATTTTTTTTAAAGTTTTCTTACACCCCTTAAAATCAATAAGGCCTCATGCGACCCACAAGTTGGGAACCAGTGACTTAAATGGTCACCAGAGTCAGAAAGCAGAATATAAAAGGCAGGACTAACAAAATATCAAAGAAAAACTCATAACAACTCAACAAATCACTGTAAACTCTCAACAGGATTCTGTAAGCAACAGTGTAAAGTACACCCATCTGTTTCTGACCACAGTTTGTCAATCATGTAGCATTAGGAGACACCGACACTGTACTGATGATATAGCATTGTGTCTGTAGGTGTTGAAAGCAAAGACAGAGGCATTACAGTGAGACAGTGTGAAGGTCAGTTACACAGTATGGAAAGCTGTAAATGCGGAGTCACACTCTGCGTCTCTCCTGCCAGATATTTTGAATATGATACTGGCTGACATTTAGTGAGACACAAACATAAGCCGCTGTCACCACACACTAATGTAAAACATCCATCATCTTGAATGCAAGCCAGGGCACCTGCTGAGAGCCGCATCAATGATGCCTCACTGCCATCTCCTGTTACAACAAACTTGAGAGGCTGAGGTCAAAAGTGTGATTTGTGATGCAACGCTGCCCCCTTGAGGTGTGTTTTCAAGTTGTGGATCTGTGATGTGTCATTGAAGCATTCAAACTTCGAGTGAAGTTTATACTACAGCAAGAATACAACTCAAAGGAAAGATACAAAATTGTCAGAAACTTACATTTCTATCCCTTCAGTCAGATTTTCCATGGAACAGTCACCTTGTAGCATCACCGAAAGTTGTCTATCTCACTTTATATCTATTTGGAGTAGAAAGTGGGAGAGGTTTATTGTATCAGGGCAGTCCAGCAAACATTAAACTTAAAGTGTTGCCACCGCCACCATTATAGACCAAAATGGCATGTGTTAGGGGTAATTTTAGTCCTTCATGAATACTAAAAGACACACCACCTTTTAAATGCTATTATACAGTATAGAGTAGCAGTTAACTGAGATGAGATTGAGGAACTTTTACCTTCCAGATTTCTTTGACATCCCTTTCAGGTGTAGTAGCCTCTTTGGATCTCGAACACGTCGAACTATAAGAGAAGAGAAAATTAGGCCACTTAAAGCAGCAGTGGGTAGAAATGGGGCAAATGTGATTAAAAAAAAGTTATTTTTATAAAACGGTCACTATATCCTGACAATAGTGCATGAAACTGAACAAAAATCATGTACCTCTGTGTCCTCCGGTGTCCTCAGGTGTCCTTCCGATGTCCTCCGGTGCTCGTTGTGGCATCTGCAAGAGTTCACAGACCGTAGAAAAAACAAACAATCAGAGGCAAGCTGGAGGCTGCCGTCTCAGAGCCGGCTGTCAATCACCCGCAAACTTTGATCAAACGGTCAAACTAGGCAGCGCTGATCAAATATGAATCAATATTCTGCTACTGTAATGTCTATTTCAGCTGTAAAATTAGAAAGTTTGAGACCCCGGCAGCCATGTTGAGATCTGTTGAGGAAATACCAAGCACTGCCCAGCAGCCAGAGCAAACTTTATAATTTTACAGTTAAACAGTACACTATAAGATGTTTCTGAAAACATTTGAGGTGAGAAATAGGCATCTGCCTCTGTTGAATGAACAGCCAATAGGAACGCTCTATCTCAATGAAATGACCTGTGATTGTCCAAAGTCTCCCGTCACAGGCTAGATAATAGAGCCATGAGGAGGTGCAGAAGTCTAGTTTTCTCTCAGAACACTTGAATTACAATATGCTGGAAGGTTATTATGGAATTTTTTACCCAATGATGCCAAAAACATTCTGCCTGCTGCAGGTTTAAATGTTATTATACAGTATAGACTAGCAGTTAACCGGCAATGAGTTTGAGAGACTTTTACCTTCCAGATTTCTTTGACATCCCTTTCACATGTAGTTTGGATCAATTTGGATCTCGAGCACGTTGAGCTATAAGAGAAGAGAAAATTAGACCACTTAAAAGAGTCTGGTCAACTTTCATGTGAGTATCTGTAACACATCTGTCAAACTCAGGCAGGAAAGTTGATGCTGAAGTCTTCATGTGAGTTTTGCTTGACTGCAAAGTCCATTTGTAATTTCTAGGGATTTATGTGAAGCCGACTGCATGCCAGAAGGCTATAGGCTGTAATGGACATGTAAACTACATGATCAAAGATATTTTACCTTTATTTTTGTTATGAAATGTCCCACACAACCATGTAGTTGTAATATTCAGGCTTGGGAAGATGGCTATGTGGGACTTGTAGAAATATCGGCAATTATAAACTTAAAAAGATTCAATATTTTTCTTTTACATCAGGACATATTTTGTTTTATTAAATGCCCCATATGAGCATTGAGTTTTCATATTCAGGCTAGTGAAACAGGCTATATGAGACTTGTCGAAATATGGGCAAGTACAAAATTAAAGATTCATTATTGTCTTTTACATCAGGACATATATTGTTTTATCAAATGCCCCCATACAAGCATATAGTTGTCCTATTCAGGCCAGGTTGTTGTGGGTTGGCTGTATGGTAGCCTAGTTGTAAAAAATGTATTAAGAATGCCTTATTTTTAAATAAATAAAATATATATAAAATATTTATTTATTTATCTTTTTTTTCTCACTATGATTATTTTCTTTTATTTGTATATTTGTGTGTACTTATTTATTTATTTATATTTATTTTTGTACACTTGTTGGTTTTTTTTGAGTGCCCTCTGGGTATTATCATGGGTGGGGGGTGGGTGAAATATCTATCAGTCCAAACATGTTTGTACAGTGGATTGTCAGGGTTGTATTAACAAAATTCAGAAATAAACTCTGTGCCTTATTTTTGCTTGATTAATGCTAAGCAACTTTTTAGTTTACTTTTTTAGGGCTTTACGTGTACTAAATTGTATGTGAGAAGGCTATATGGGACAATATAATCATACTTTCATACATCATCAATCATACATACTTTTTATTTGATTAAATAGAAGCATGTCAATAAACTATAGTGCACGGCCCTTGATGTGTTTTCCCAGTGTGGCCCTTATTTATTGAAATTGAGAGTTTGACACACCTGGTCTAATACAAACTGTCCTGCAATAAATCCTATCTTCATGAAGGTTATAATGATCCGATTTGGTTGAAACTGTTTTAAAGATCCTTGTCTAATATTTGTTTTAATAATATTTGAAATGCTACTAACCTCTTGGGGTGAATCAACAGCTTCATGTAGAAAGTAACCCAGCCTACCTGTATGACACACAGGTGATGCTAATTGGAGTGCGAAGTTTGCTTTGGTCTAGCAGTCAATTTGCTCTTTACCAGGCAGTGACTTTTACCCAAATTAAGACGTGAACATTTTCTAACACTAATGCTGCATGACTAACCTCAACTGTTTTTCTTTTTGGCTTTGTGTTTGTAGAACAACAAGCAAATAACTTTACAACAGCGCCTGTCCTCAGCGTGCTGCAGCTGGCTGCAGTGTGTCAGCAGGAAGGGGCGTGGCTTCGCAGCTCTTGTGTGGCGTTCAGGAACTATAGGAAATATTAGCTCCAATTAATGGTGCAGGAATAATAACAAAAATAAAAAAGGCACAATCTCTGTGATTGGAAAGAGGAAATGATGATGCCTTATAGTTTCCTTAATGTGTAGTGCAGCCCGTGGAAACAAGTGCTGTCATTGTAATTTATTTCAGCCCTATGTACAGTTTTTAATATTTAAATGCATTATGTATAAAGTACTCTACAAAAAGCTTGCCTTACATTTTTGGAACACATTTTCTTTGTTGCTTTTCTATTTCAAATTTCTTTACCTGTACCTGTCTCTGTTCTATGTTTGTCAGCTTTTTTTTTTTTTATCTCATTGTTGATATTTGTCTGTTTACATATACTGTATGTGTTCATGTCCTCTCTTGAATGTTTTGTTGTTGTTGTTGTTTATTTGATAATATGTTGTTAAGGGGGACAGCCTATTCGCCCCTGCATTTTTTTTCCTTTTTTAAGTAATTATGGTTTGACTAAGATTATGAATATTATTAGTATTATCACTTTTCTTTTCCTTCATTGGCTATTAATTAATTAATAGGCAATTAATTAAATTTAGTCCACAATAAATAAATAAATAAATACATGATCTGAGATTACTTTTGCTTAAAAAAAATGTTTACCTGTATTTCATGAATAGTGTACTGGCTTTGCAACAACTGCAAACACTTTATAGACTTTTCATACTGTCCTTAAAGATTTGCAACTATTGATAAAAAAAGAAAAAAAAAGTGCTATCATTGTAATTTATTTCAGCTCTATGTACAGTTTTTAATATTTCAATGCAGTATGTAAAACACGTAAAGTAACAATCATTTATGTATAAAGTACTCTACAAAAAACTTGCCTTAAATTTGTGGTTCACATTTTCTTTGTTGCTTGTCTATTTCAAATTTCTTTTCTTTCTTTTTTTAAGTAATATGGTTTGACTAAGATTATGATTATTATTAGTATTATCACTTTTCCTTTCCTTCATTGGCTATAATTAATTAATAGGCAATTAATTAAATTTAGTCCACAATAAATAAATACATGATCTGAGATTACTTATGCTTAAAAAAAATGTTTACCTGTATTTCATGAATATTGTACTGTTTACATATACTGTAGGTGTTCATGTCCACTCTTGAACGTTTTGTTTATATGTTGTTGTCTGTTTATTTGTTTATATGTTGTTAAGGTGGCCAGCTTATTCGCCCCTGCTTTTTTTCTTTCTTTTTTTTTTAAGTAATATGGTTTGACTCAGATTATGATTATTATTAGTATTATCACTTTTCTTTTACTTCATTGATTATTAATTAATTAATAGCCAATTAATTAAATTTAGTCCACAATAAATAAATAAATAAATACATGATCTGAGATTACTTTTGCTTAATAATATATATATATATGGTTTGACTAAGATTATGATTATTATTAGTATTATCACTTTTCTTTTCCTTCATTGGCTATTAATTAATTAATTAAAAGGCAATCAATTAAATTTAGTCCACAATAAATAAATAAATAAATACATGATCTGAGATTACTCTTGCTTAATAATATATATATATATATATATATATATATATATATATATATATATATATATATATATATGGTTTGACTAAGATTATGATTATTATTAGTATTATCACTTTTCTTTTCCTTCATTGGCTATTAATTAATTAATTAATAGGCAATCAATTAAATTTAGTCCACAATAAATAAATAAATAAATACATGATCTTAGATTACTCTTGCTTAATAATATATATATATATATATATATATATATATATGGTTTGACTAAGATTATGATTATTATTAGTATTATCACTTTTCTTTTCCTTCTTGGCTATTCATTAATTAATTAATAGGCAATCAATTAAATTTAGTCCACAATAAATAAATAAATAAATAAATACATGATCTGAGATTACTCTTGCTTAATAATATATATATATATATATATATATATATATGGTTTGACTAAGATTATGATTATTATTAGTATTATCACTTTTCTTTTCCTTCATTGATTATTAATTAATTAATAGCCAATTAATTAAATTTAGTCCACAATAAATAAATAAATAAATACATGATCTGAGATTACTCTTGCTTAATAATATATATATATATATATATATATATGGTTTGACTAAGATTATGATTATTATTAGTATTATCACTTTTCTTTTCCTTCATTGGCTTTTAATTAATTAATTAATAGCCAATTAATTAAATTTAGTCCACAATAAATAAATACATGATCTGAGATTACTTTTGCTTTAAAAATATATGTATATATATATAAATATAAATATATATATATATTTTATATATATATATGGTTTGACTAAGATTATGATTATTATTAGTATTATCACTTTTCTTTTCCTTCATTGGCTATTAATTAATTAATAGGCAATTAATTACATTCAGTCCACAATAAATAAATAAATACATGATCTGAGATGACCTTTGCTTCAAATATATATATATATAAATATACATATATATTTATATATATATATATATATATTTTTTTTTTTTTTTTTTTCAATATATAAAAAAAGAAGAGGTAATTAAAACATAGGGTTTAAATTTCTGATGCATATTTTCTGGCCATTCTGGCATTTTGTCATAATATGTAGTCTATATCCATCACCACCTTTTGATTAAACGACAGGAATAAAACAGAAACCACTTCTAGAGGGGTTGCTTTTGCACTGTTGCACGTCTGAGTGCATGCAATGCATCGTGACTGCAGCAGATAGTAGCTGAGGAGGGTCAGTGAAGGCAGCACTAGTGCAGATCCGTGCAGTGTGTGTGTGTGTGTGTCTCTGCTCGCTGGCTCCCCTCCTGTCTCCTGCCTCCTGTCGTCCATTAGAGCTGTTTCTCACTGTGTCTCACTGTACGACGGCGCAGGCCCGAAGCAGCGCAGCCGCTCTGAGGTTAGTGCCCTACCGCGCAATCTCCATCTATTTCAGCCCGGCGCAGCCGCATCATAACACCCGGCAGCGTCCACCGCTTGAGAGGGGGGTTGAGGGGAAAAGATGTTGTTCAGATGTTGACTAGAGAGCCGGGTTGTGATGCATTTACGGGTCTTTTTGTGTGTGTCATGATGTAGGCGCGTTATCGGACAACAAGCTCAGTAAAGAAGAGAATAGCTGTGTGTGCGCAGGCCGCTGCGGGGCCTTGTTGTGTTTCATATTGCGCGGGGTTTCTTCGTGCTAGCTGCTGAAGCTTCACCTTTATACCTCTCACTACACGCTCAATCAATGCTTCTTCAATGTGCGAACATCTGGAAACAACTGGTGTTCACGTTTATCGCTGATGTTCATTCATTATGAGCTGAAGCTGCACCGCCAGATGGCTAGCTTTAGCTCAGGAGCTACATGTAGGACTTAGCTGTAGCTGTGTTAGTGCTATTCAGTCAACATCACAGCTCTGTGACGCTGCAGCAATCACCTTTACTGTTTCATACGTGTTAGTTATGTGTACTTACTAGGTGGTAAAGACATTAGCCTTGCTGTTAGGCCATGGTTTAATGTTAAACATCAATGTTATTGTGCATCATCTCATTGATGCAAGCAGCAGCTACAGTGCATGTAGATGTTAACAGGGGATATTGCATACCAATAAAGCTGTCTGGCTGCTGATTATAACACCATTTAGACTCCTTATGCTTTGTAGTTTTAATTATTATATATAATATAATATTATGTTAACAACATACCTGTTCAATAAGAAACAAAGGTGTTATTGGACTGATCTATATTCCATAATCAGCTTCCCACCATGAATCAATTGAACAGGTTATCCCCAATAAACTGGTTAATTGTTCATTTCACACAAAAAACTTGTCTACTTTGACCATGTATTGATTGAGTCAAGTGAACAAAAGCAAAAAAGATGTTACAGGGGGTATTGCATACCAATAAAGCTGTCTGGCTGCTGATTATAACACACATTTTGACTCCTTATGCTTTGTAGTTTTAATTATTATATATAATATATAATATAATTTTAACAATATACCTGTTCAATAAGAAACAAAGGTGTTATTGGACAGATCTATATTCCATAATCAGCTTCCCCACTATGAATCAATTGAACAGGTTATCCCCAATAAACTGGTTCATTTCACACAAAAAACTTGTCTACTTTGACCATGTATTGATTGAGTCAAGTAAGGTATTGCATACCAATAAATCTGTCTGGCTGCTGATTATAACACACATTTTGACTTCTTATGCTTTGTAGTTTTGCATTGGGGGGGTAACTTTAACAACATACCTGTCCATTGGACATATCTGTTCAAATATATATTCCATAATCAGCTGCCCACCATGAATCAATTGAACAGGTTATTCCCATTAAACTGCCCTAATGGTTCATTTCACATACAAAAAGCTTGACCATGTATTGATTGAGCCAAGTGAACAAAAGCAAAAAAGTTGTTGCAGGGGATATTGCATACCAATAAACCTGTCTGGCTGCTGATAATAACACCACCATGTTGGTAACTTTAACAACATACCTGTCCAATAAGAAACAAACTTGTTATTGGACAGATCTGTTCAAATATATATTCTATAATGTAGCTGCCCCACCATGTATCAATTGAACAGGTTATCCCCATTAAACTGCCTTAAGGGTTCATTTCACACACAAAAGCTTGTCTACTTTGACCATGTATTGATTATAATAATAATAAGACATTTATTTATATAGCACTTCTCAAAACAGATGTTACAAAGTGCTTCACAAGACAATGAAAGCAGATAAATAAAGATATAAAAGATATGGTAACTGCTAAAACAACATCACAGAACATATCAATAATAATAGAAGTGGTAAAATGGTAGGAAAAGTTGATAAAACAAATATACAGTATATATACATAAATGTGTATAGATGTACACATGTGTCCAGAAACGGATGTATACATACATATATTTATACCCTTCTACTTATAGGAATGTTATCCTAAAACGATGTGATTTGAGTCGTGGATTTCTAAGTGAACAAAAGCATATTGTATGTGTATGTTTATTTGAACCTTATTGTATGAGTGCTTTTCACCCCTCGGTTAGACAATAATATCACTCCACACACACACTTCACCACCACCAGTGAATATGCAGACACTTTCACTATCTCAAACTGATTGCATTTACACTTTCTTGCTTACTTACTACTATACGATCAGAAATTCCCTTTAGAATTCAAGTTTTTTTTTATTCATCATATGAACAACAATTACAGCAAGCAAGATGAAAATCTTGGGTCTCAGGCACCCTTCAACAATGCTCATTAAAGATATATATAAAAAAAGGGAAAATCACACAAGTGAAAGCAAAATGAGAGTCAAAGACATAAAATAGTGTAAGTTAAAATAGCAGTATTTCCAAGGTGAATGTAAACATGATGTAGTATGTATATGCACGATGAGAAGTAATACATATAAATACATAGAGGTGTAAACAGGAATGTAGTATGTATAGAGAAGTAATATACACACAGAGGTGTAAATAGTTAGTAAAATAGTAAGTAATTAATAGAATTCAATATGAAACTATGATATGTATCTAAATAGTGCTAAGCAAAATCTGTTAATGTCTATTATGTGTTAAATGCATATCTTGCAAATCCATTTCTTGTTAGATCTATGATTCAACACACAATAAATGGGAGAATAAAACATTATGTTCACTCTTTGATCACTGATGTTATTCCAATTTGAACTCTACTGATGCAGTAGGATGCCCTCTAGAGGCCGAGCTGCAGTGGTGCACTCAGATGCACATTAGAGAACAGAAATATACATCATTTTGAGGCTGTAGTAAGGAGAGTGAAAACTATAGTGCACTAATGCACCTGAACGTACTGTGAAAATCAATATTGTACATGCATGTGCCTTAAATTGCTGAGTTTGAAGGTCTTTAATTCCATGAACTTGCATTTATGGTGCACTCAAGTTCACTTAAATATACAAAATACATGTAAGATTATACCAGGGAGCGTTTCATTCCAATTATGTCTAACTACATACTATATTTTTTATGATAAGCCTGAGTTTGTTTGTGATCAGCATAATAAGCACATCTTGCAATATGAATAAGAGTACATTTTGAAGACATGTGGAAGTACTGTATATGTTACATCATTGTGTATATACGGCAATATGTAGTATTGTCATGATACTGGAGAAGAGAGAGCAGAAAATGCAGCTGGTACCGTGTAGCAATACTGCGGAAAATGAGTATTGAAACCGTTTCAAATGTTCAGTATCGATATGTATCGATACACACTAGTAATATGTATCTGCTAAGTTGTATGTCAATACAGTAAGAATTACTCACATCCAAGTTCTGTGCTATTATAATGAATAGATGGAACATACTAACATAAAACAGTTCCCGTCGTTGTCTTATGCTGCGTTTCATCTTTCTCTCCTCAGTCATCGTACCGTGGATCCAGCTGTGTACACCAGGTGGGCAATAATGGACGAGCACGTCATTCACCAGACCGAACACATGACCACCATCGAGGCCAGCGCCGTCAGCCAACAGGTCCATCAGGTGCACTTACAAACAGAACTGTTAACCAGTGGAAACCTGGTAGGATAAAGAGACAGTGATCCTTCTTAGCACAAGTCCCATTATTCACAAGATGTTTAAACAATTTTATCAGCTAGTTAGATTTTTATAGTAGAACAGAAACAATAACGCCTCCAGTCAATTTAAACACATTCATTACTGTGTACAGGTACATGTGGCCACCTTTACCGAAGCGTCCATGATGAGCGCAGAGGAAGACTCGACGTCCTCACCGGATGATGATCCTTATGACGACACGGACATCCTCAACTCGGCCGGCACTGATGAGATCACCGCACACCTGGCTGCCGCAGGTACATCGAGACTCAACCTCGAGCATTTTGGTGGTTCCAAATTAGTGGGAGTGGGATTTATTTTGATAAGAAGCATCCAAGAAGGTGTTTTCCCAACCAACGTCTGCCACCTGAGTTCAGTGTGATGCTTTAAACTGACCAACAGGTGGAGCCAGTGGACTATTTTGTGGAGGCAGTGCCACTCTACTCCAGTACATCACCTCCTGTCAAGCTCCTGACAATGCTTTTTTTGTCTTTTTCCCTTTTAAGTTATCAAGGGACCAAATGATGCCAGTGAACTGCAAATTGCAGCTTCGGCTCCATTTTAAATCTCACTTTCATCTTTTTAAAAAACAAATTTCAAATCCAAAAAAGAAGATTGAATAATAATAATAATAGCAGCTATGGATCAAATCAGAGAGGAAACAAACAACAGCATTCAAAGACTGATTACTAGCCTCTACTTTTACTAACAGTCAAACTTTTCTCTTTCTCTCTCTCAGGGCCAGTCGGCATGGCAGCTGCTGCCGCCGTGGCAACCGGTAAGAAAAGAAAGAGACCTCATATCTTCGAATCCAACCCCTCCATCCGCAAGAGGCAGCAGACTCGCCTGCTCAGGTGAGCTTAAAAACACCCCAATAGGCCAACATTTCCCAGTACATCCACTATGTATTTTCCCTCAACAGTTACAAAATGTCACTTTCAGCACCGGAAATCAGAGTTGTTGTTGTTGTACTAGGAGGTAAAGGATGCTGTGTGTTTTACAGGAAACTGCGAGCCACCCTGGATGAATACACCACCAGAGTGGGCCAACAGGCCATAGTGCTGTGTATCTCTCCCTCCAAACCCAACCCAGTGTTCAAGGTGTTTGGTGCTGCTCCTCTGGAGAACGTGGTGAGTGTTACAGTCAGCAGTTATTAATAATTATAAATAGCTTCCAGCACTAAACTGAAACGCTGACTGACTGTCTTTCTGTCCTCCAGGTGAGGAAGTATAAGGGCATGATGTTGGAGGATCTGGAGAACGCTCTGGCTGAACACGCCCCCGCTGGTGGAGATCTGGCCTCAGAGCTGCCCCCGCTCACCATTGACGGCATCCCTGTCTCCGTGGACAAGATGACCCAGGTCAGGCTCAATAATCTCTCTCCTTATCTATTATAGTGTGACACAATATGGTCCACTAAACAGCTGTTCCTTTTGTAAAAACGGACAAGTCCATAACTCCCCTTTTGGTGTCTTGAGACACCAGCAGAGGGCACCAGTTGGCAACAAATCCGAATCACAGATTGTGTTTTATGTGTGAGCTTAGCTAGTATATGTATCAAGGTCAACCACTCAATTTTAGCTGTTTTCCATGTCCATCAGTGTCACTTGATGAGTTCATGCGTTTTCAACCAATAATTATATCTAAAACACTTGAATTGCTTTTCACAAAAAAGTGCGACTTCACGTTGTAATTCAGACAGACAGTATGCCCGATGCACAGGTAGTGTCGGCATCCGAAAAACAAGCCAAGCCTCCTCCCTTCGCTAGACGACCATGTGGTAGCAGTGATCAGCGAGAGGATGTGCAGAGTAGTCTGCTCTTGGTCGGCCTTTCACCGCAACATTAGCACCGTTGGCAGCTTGAGCACTCTCCTCTTCACCCCGAGGGAACCCGGCTTGTTTACTCTGCCGTCCCAGCGCTGCTGACGCATTCTCTAGCTCATCGTCAGAGTAGCCGGCATGAACCGCGGCCCTCGGAGACCTGGTCCTCCAACCCTGGGAGCGCGGGCGGGCCAATCGCAGGGCTCGATGTGTCCTCAGAGGGCAGGTGTTAGTTGGTGCTTGTTTTTCTGGAGAGGTTGTAGGATGAGATTATCATGAGTAACCTGTTGCCTCACTCAGCTCGGCCAAGAAAGGTGTGGATGTTTTTTAGAGGTATGTGTGTGTGTGCCGAGACAGGATGTTGTCCGGTCCCTCTGGGAAAGGTTGATCAACCCCAGGAAAAACGGCGAGTATGAAAATGAGAACTCTGCGATGAAAGGGAGCTAATTCAGACTTGGTGCTCCTGATCCATATCAGCAAGACCTCATTGTCTTCTATGCAGACACGGCTGAAGAAATCCCAAGTGAGGTTTAGTGACGCAGACGGAGGCCCTGGCCGCTCCGATATATACGGAGCATCTGTAGCAGGTGATCCCGGGTCTAGCCTGAGCCCATAATTACCCCCTAGCCTTGTTAGGGCCAGGGACCCGGCAACACAGCCGCCTTCCTAAATGCTGATTGAACCATTGCTTGGAGGATTAGGATTGGGGGGGGGGGTGGGGTGTTGGGTGCAAGCGCAACATGCCACTTAACTCACTCGCCACTGTAATTAGGCCATCTGGCTCGGCACACATGCATCCACATACATCCACACACGGATGAGCCTACAGGTGGAAATGCAAGCATCTTTTTGCCACTAAGTCTGTCTTTCTGGTGGCTAATCCAGGTTGTTCTGTGAGTGTCGGCTGAAGCGAAGCCCCTTTTACTGCAGCCGCCCCGATGTGATGAAGTATCAGCCGTCCATTTTCTATCGAGATCCATTTTGTCATCTCTCTGTGTGATGTTACGGAGGAACTGCACAGGTTGTGAGTTAGAAAAAAGGGGTCTAAGAGGTGGAGGGCGGAGGAGGGATGGATTTATTTCTCCCGGAACCAAATTTAGCCCGTGATGTCAAGGCAGGCAGACGCTGCAGTGCCTCATTGTGCAATATAATCCCCCAGTGATGCTTGCATATTACCAGGACACTGAGGACATTGGCGCTAAACCCCACCCCGGCCTGTCAGCGAGCGCGAGTGCATGCTTGTTCTGGAAGTGGCGATGGCGATAGGCACGCCGCTCGCTGCCACACGTGAAGTCCGTATGCTGACGGATGATCAATAGCAAGCACATCGGCGTAGTTTAAGAACACCACTCATTCCTTCTCTCTGCAAACTCAGTGCAAAACATCTGGAACCTCACACAAATTTATATATATATATAGCACTCATTCATACAGTCAATGTACAGTAATGAAATAATAACTTGAGTCTCCACAAGTCCATAAAGTAGCGCACGTCATCAAGTAAATCTAATGATTTCGTTTGACATTGATTTTCTCTCTAACAATATTGACCAGCTTGTCCTTGTTAATACCTACACTGGCTGTACTGGAGCCTTTTGCTGGGACAGGTCGACTGCTGAACAGTGTTGGATCACCCCTGATGTTCCCATGGTGTCTGTCTGACACGTCAGGCTGGAGCCACGGCCATAGATTGGTCTGTTAATAAACATGATCGCATCGTTCTCCTTTTAGAAAGCCTGTTTCTATTTGTGGGCCTTGACCACCTCAGCACCCGGGCAGCAGCGGGTATCCGATCGATACGCGCCTCCTGCTTGCCTGCTCAAGGGCGTGTGTGCTTATGTGTGTGTGTCTGAAAGAGAGAGACACTGCGGCTTTCCACTTTTGGAGTTTTTGGTGTCTGCGTCATTTCTTTTTCTCGTCTTCGCCTCAGGCCCAGCTGCGAGCGTTCATCCCAGAGATGCTGAAGTACTCGACGGGCCGAGGAAAGCCCGGCTGGGGTAAGGAGAGCTGCAAGCCGGTGTGGTGGCCAGAGGACATCCCTTGGGCCAACGTCCGCAGTGACGTCCGCACAGAGGAGCAGAAACAGAGGGTGAGAGAAAGACTGGCGTAATGATGTCACACTATAGCCAGGTTTCCAGTTCGGTCGAAAAGGAGGCATTTGAGGAGGGAAATCCCCCTGCAAAGGTTGTCAAAAGCCTCCTTTTGGCCTCCTTGCCCCCTCCTTTAAATGATATTTGTTCTGGTTAAGCCTCTGCACTGTCGTTGAATCAGCCTGTAGAATGATTTGCCATATTCAAACTTGTATTTATGTTTCCCAAGGTGTCTTGGACGCAGGCACTGCGAACCATCGTCAAGAACTGCTACAAGCAGCACGGCCGCGAGGACCTGTTGTATGCTTTCGAAGACCATGTAACGACGCCCACCATCCAGCACCACCACCTGACCACTGCACAGAGCATCGCTCACCTCGTGCCCTCGCAAACTGTGGTACAGACCATCAACAACCCCGACGGAACAGTCTCGCTCATCCAGGTACATTTTAGTTGCGCAAATCCAAAATCTCATTCGGTAATTCTAAGTTTTAATACATAGTCCGTTCACGTTTTTTTTTGTGACTGCACCCCTTTCTCTCAGGTTGGCACAGGACACACAGTTGCCACCCTGGCAGATGCCTCAGAGCTGCCCGGTGTGACGGTGGCACAGGTCAACTACGCCACTGTAACTGACGGAGAGGTAGCACCCAAATGCACACAACCACTTCATTTCCTAAAACGCATGAATTGATAGATCTTACAAGTCTTACTGTATGACGGAGTCACAAAAAAAACAAAAAGACTATGCAGCAAATTTTTTTCATGTGTGTCCGGAGCTGTCCGTTCAGCACCACAGAATCAAACACGAGCCTGAGAACAAACAATCACACTATCTTTATTACGTCACTGCAGATCCTTGTTCCTCTCCAGGTGGAGCAGAACTGGGCCACCCTACAGGGCGGAGAGATGACAATCCAAACCACTCAGGCATCAGAGGCCACGCAGGCGGTGGCGTCCCTGGCAGAAGCCGCCGTCGCCGCCAGTCACGAAATGCAGCAGGGAGCCACCGTCACAATGGCTCTTAACAGGTGAGGATGGGAGAAGATATTTTACAAGTTCTTGGGGGAACCACGGCTGTTAAAATTACAAGAAAATGCATTTGGATGTTTTTTTAGGTGGCTTTAAAGGTGCTCTATACGATATCCAGAGCATTAATATAGCAGCAAACAACTATTTGCTATGTAAAGATATATGATAATATATCTACAATTAGTACTTAGAAATTAGAACTGAATTAAAAACACATGCATATTTACTTTTATTATCTATATATTCAGGATCAGTGTGTTTTATTCTCATTTGGAGAATCCTAGTCGCTATTTTTTTTTGTTTTATTGAGAACATAAGATCTAGTAGATCTTACTGCATCTATGACTAGTATCCCCAGCTCCCAAATGTTACCTCCTCACACTTGAAAACGTGTAATAGAGGGAAAACTGAAGTTGGATTGTTGGCGATCACCAGAAGTGAAATCGTCCCCACTTTTTTAACATTCAAATTTGGTGTTCAGCTTTCACTGACGCGATCCTCAAGGGCTTTCAGTTACTGGTGGTGGAGCCAGAAAACACTGCAGTAAGAAATCATTATTCATAATTCAGTTTTTAATTAATTATCATAATTATTCAGGCAGCTCTGACAACTACATGAGAATGGGACAAACTGTCAGGACAGGTCACCGGGGAGTCAACTGCCTCTCATCCTAGTTCAGCTTCTAATTAATTAGCCGGTAGCTTTTATAGAGGCAAGGTGCACAACCATTAAATTGGTCGTTAACCACATATTTCTCAGTATGATTTTGTTTACTTAAAAAAAAAAAAACACAAGTGCACGTGTTAAATGCTTAGTAGCATGAGTAAGTCAGTGCAGGTTTGAAATAAAATCATTCATAACAGCATTTAAAACTTGTTTTGGGTACTGTAATTAAACAATTGTGAGAGCTGAGGATACAGTTTATGGAGTCATCGGAGTGCTATATATTTTGCATATAAATTACTCTATTTTTTATATTTAAAATAGAGTTTATGTGTCCAGGAATTGACTGCTCACTGAGGCAGGAAGGCCGGCCCAAAGTCAGTTGATTGACAGCTTGGCCCTTCAAGAAAAGAATAAGGAAAAGTAAAGGAATGAAAATAAAGGACAATATATAAAAACAAATAACAGAATGTAAATATATGCAAAAAATAAATAAATATATATTTTTAAAAATATATACAAAAATAAATTAGATAAATTAAATGCTTATTTATTTCTCTTTATATTTCCACATTTATTTATTATTTGATTTATTTCTCTTTATATTTCCACATTTATTTATTATTTGATTTATTTCTCATTATATTTCCACATTAATTTTGTTGTTATTTTGTGATTTATTCTTTTTTTATGGCATTAACTCCTATAACCATAACAGTATACTGACCTTTAGCAATAGGCTGTCTGGAGATTCTGGAAAAAAAGTCCTGTTTTCAGTCATACTACTATACGTGACGAATGTCTTAACTGCAGCCACTCTAGTGATAAAAGATGTACGGGGGGTTGTTGTTGGTGCAATGTTTTTCTGGAGGGAAATCAGCCACACACGATTGTATTCAGATGGGATCTACAATAGGATCTTAAATCACGTCCCATGGAGGGCCGAGTGTCTGCGGGATCTGATTACAACGCAGGAATACAGCAGGTTGAAAGTGTGCTCGTGAAGAAAACGAGTTACCAGCTAAAACCTGTAGAACTTAAGCTTTCTGTAGCCACTTCCTATCATCTACAGCCTTGATTTTCACGATCTTTTCACATTGTCATCAAAGGTCTTTTTTTACTTGCCGAATTCATCAGTCAGATTTGCTGAACATGTTAGCTGTTTTTTTCACCGCAGTAGTGTCGAGGCAGTAATTTCAGATGTGTATGGGTATGTCCCATAGGGGCTTGTTACCTGCACCCACCTGAGTCCTCCTTCCTCCCCCCCCCTCCCCTGTTTACCTGGTGCCAAGCTACTCTGGGCTCTCTGCTCCACAGGCTCTGGAACATTTTGTCTCTGATTTCCAGCTCCAGAGGGAGAATAGAGCCTCTTTCTACCACTGTCTGTCTTTTCTGCTGCGTGGACTTTGTGACGAAAAATGACACCATCTTTGTGTTCCAAACATAGACTCATAGACTCATACAGTAGACATGACCATTTCATCTGTGTTGGTGTAACACAAAATGTTTACCGCTGCACAAAAAAACTACAAAATCCGCACACAGTTTGTCTTTGCTGCCGCGATTGAAAAATTATCGAAATTAAACATTCAAGGCTCGATAAGAAGCTTTTTTTTTACCAATATTGCCAGACTTTACTGCCATCGCCTCACCAAATCCACTCAACAGTTTGAGTGCATCATTACTGCTTACTGTCTTGTACTCGCTCTGCTCCGCCTCCTCCTTATCTGACTGTCTATAGTTCTACTACCTCAGATGTGATTATCAACCAAGCTGTGAACAGTTCTATTAGTTCATAAATAAAACTGGTGCGGTAATAGGCTCGTGTGTTAAATCCACTGGATGGATCTGGTTAATAAAACTGCTTTGTTAGACCCCGCAGCACCTGGCCTTTTGGGGAGATGTGACAGATTCTCCATAAGTCCAGACTAGAAAAGCCTCTTACAGCTCATACACTTCTGCCTCTTCACCCCACATCTCTATAATAACCCTTGCCTTTGAGAGCAGACTGTGTGTGGGTGTGTGTGTGGGGGTGTGTGCTCTCTACCAATTACTGTATCTGGAAGCTTAATATCTCATATGTATGTTGTTCATTCTAAATTGAATGCACAGAAAATGTTTATTTAACTCTATATGTCTGATGTGTGTGTTTGTGGGTGTTTCAGCGAGGCAGCAGCCCACGCCGTAGCGACGTTGGCCGAGGCCACTCTACAAGGCGGAGGGCAGATTGTCCTGGCGGAGACGGCAGCTGCTGTTGGGGCACTGGCAGGGGTTCACGATGCCACAGGTACACATTCATCCATAATGTTATCATCAGCATGCAAAATACACCTCAAACGACACAATTTACATAGTCATTTGACTATTTTCCAATGATCTCCCAAAAACAAGTTGGGAATATTTTGTTGAATTTTTCGACATCCCATCTTCACTAATTGGTACTTGTGTGTGCTCCCCAGCCAATGGCATGTCTAATTAGTCTCACTAAGTGTGTAAGCCTCCCTGCAGCAGCACTGCGGCCTCTGAGCTCCTATGTTCACTCTAATCTACTCTGTGCTGATGTGACAGATGGTGCGTTTGTGTGTATCTTGTAGAAATACTCCCTTCTTTTAATGATACGTTTGCTGCACGACCCCGTCGTCTACCTCCTTACATGTATATACTGTAACTGCTGTGTGTCTGCAGGGATTGGACCAGTCTGTAACGACGTCCTCACTCACATCCTTGTTGGAAAGCATTGACGGCCTTTTTTAGCATATGTTCAGTCAATATCCTGAACGTAAAGCTACTGCTGATCAATGATTAACATCAGCTGCTAATCTGATATTGATTACTAAATGAAGTCTGGAGATGTCAGTGGCCTACTTCACATCAATACAGATATACGAAGTGAAATTAAGCGTGAAATACAGAACATATTGAGTCATTTTTCTCGCCTGTCTGGGTGTTAACATGACTCTTAACCTTCTTATTGTCACATGTCAAACAAGACAATGCCTTTGTAATTAAGTGCATACCTATTTGTCTCTGGATTTGATACGCAGCGGAGTTTTCTACGAGCCCAGCACAACATTTTAAGCGTCAATGATCGCGATTAATATTCAATTAAGTGTGCGGCCCTACGAATAGGGTGTTAAATGGCAGGAATTTGCCCCAAAATGGGTACCACTTGGATGTTTCTATTGGCTAAACAATTTTTATGAAATCAGGTCAGTCAAAGTGAAATTTAATTTCATCAGAGAAAGTGTCATACAATACTTAAATAAAAGATGAGAAGCCACATTTAAAGAATACCGTCATAACAGACGGCAAAACAGCGCAAAATGTACAAATATATATTTGCACATTTGAACACTAATGTAAATTCAAAGTAATCAAATCTAACATGTGAGCCTTTGTTGTTTGACATCTTGCTTCCTAAAACCATAAGGAGTCATTTGGCTGCAATAGCTCACTTAAACAACTAATGGAGCTGCCAGAGGCAGTCCTTCTCCCGACTATTGACCTTAGCTAATCACTGAAGTGCTCCACACGAGTGGAGAGCTCCGTTTGAAGTGCGCCGGCCCAGACGCCGCTGATTGGCTTGTGTAGCGACCCTTCGCTCACACACACTAATACATACACACGGAACACGCCACACACGACCCTTAATGTCTAATTAACCATATTCGAGTGGCCGAATGAGGCCCTTCACTCGGTAGCTGTGCTGTGTCCGTACGTCGCCGTGCCAGGCCCAGCGACCTCTTCCCTAAACCCTCCTCCGTAATCACCGCCAGCACAATTACCTGCATCAGCAAAACTTAACCCTGTCACAAATCACTGGCGAGTGGGCTTAGCAAGGGCCCACATTTAGAGGACCAACAATTGTAAGATAGCCTAACAAAAGATCTTGAAAGATGAATAATTATGAACGTATATATATTTTCGTACTTTTCTAAAATCTTTAAATATTCTTGGATTCATGGGTAGTGTGCGTTTGGCGCGTTTAAAGTCGAGTGTCTCAGCTCACGGTAATGGGAGCGGGCATGAGCCACTGCCATCCCCTACACTGACCTTCTTGCCTGCCTGTGACACTGTGACAGCTTGCAGGGTGGGGCAGAGGCCCACGTGACTGCAGCAGTAATCCCTACAGGCAGAGACACACACTCACACACACACACACACACACACACAGCTGGGCATGGGGGGAAGCGAGCTGAGAACGTTCAATCGGACCATTGTTCAGAAATGCCGTCTCTGTAACATGGCTGCCTCCTGTCACAGACAACTACCTGGACTCGACTGCCTCCCGAAACACCGTGTCAGACACAAACTCTAGTGACGAGATTAACCTCCGGCCAAAGACCGAACGAGGAGTATTTGTTAGCATCAAGGCTGCAACTAATGACTGATTTTCATTATAGATTAATCTACCGATTATTTTCTTGATTAATTGATTAATCGTTTGGTCTATAAAATGACAGAAAATAGTGAAAAATGTCCATCCCATTTTGTCCAAAACCCAAAGATATTCAGTTTGAATGTGATATAAAACAGAGATATGCAGGAAATCTCCACATTTGAGTGGCTGAAAGCAGCATTTTCTGCCATTTTTGCATGAAAAAATACACCGATTGATCGATTATCAAAATAATTGATGATTATTTCTCTATTTTTTTTACTGATAAATGACTTGAATGATTAATAAATTGTCAAAATTGCTAAGAAATGTCTATATGAGAAGTTCTGTGAGCCCAAGGCAATGTCTTCAATTGCTTGTTTTATCTGACAAACAGAAATCAACTCTTCACATCTGACATTCTTGAACCACCAGATGCTACCTGGTAAAATCAATTTAAATTGTATAATTAATAATTGAGTTATTAGAAATTTGCCAGTTAGTTCTCTGTCTGATTAATACATTAATTGATTAGTTATTTCAGCACTAATTACAGCTACTGGGATAAAACAGATCCTTGCTTGGCATTCAACTAGAGCTACAACGATTAATCGATTAGTTGTCGGCTACTAAATGAATCGCCAACTATTTTGATAATCAATTAATCGGTTTGAGTAATTTTTAAAGAAAAAAAAAAGTCAAAATTCTCTGATTCCAGCATCTTAAATGTGAATATTTTCTGGTTTCTTTACTTCTCTTAGACGGTAAACTGAATATCTTTTGAGTTGTGGACAAAACAAGACATCTGAGGACGTCATCTTGGGCTTTGGGAAACATTGATTAACATTTTAACCATTTTATAGACCAAACAACCAATCAATTAATCGAGAAAATAATCGACAGATTACTTGGCAATTAAAATCATTGTTAGTTGCAGGTTGCAGGTGCTGGTGCCGTGTGTCTAAATCTAAAAACATCTCTGCTTCTCCTCCTCAGGTCTGGTCCAGATCCCAGTCAGCATGTACCAGACTGTAGTGACCAGCCTCGCCCATGGCAACCGGCCCGTCCAGGTTGCCATGGCACCTGTCGCCACACGCATAGACAACACTGTCACGCTTGACGGCCAGGCGGTAGAGGTCGTGACCCTGGAACAGTGACTATCGTGAACCTGGAAGGAGTAGGAGGCACTGAACGGCCGCCGTGGAGATTAGTTTATCCTACTGTTTTCCAACACATCACGCTGTGTACAATGTCAAATATATTTTTAAATGTACATCTGCAGGGGAAGTAAAAAAGTGAGTTATCAATGTGTTTACTATGTAAAGATATTGCTTTTGTTGGTGTAATTTTTTTTCCCATTTAGCTTCGTGTTTTTTTTTTTTGTTTTTTTTTTTAGCTCTGTGATGTTGAGTATTTATTTCTTTACAATTAACCTTTACTTAAAACAAAGATGAACCAAAAAGCCCGGGAGGAAAGCCACCACTGCTTCACCCCAGAGTGTGTAACTATCACTGTTCTGGATTTCCATTATCGTCTATGTGCTTGACTGTTCAGTTATTAGGATGCATTTACAATTCAGTGCCATAGTCAGAGATCACTCCTCCTGTTTCCCCATATCCACTGTTTCCACCTCAACCGAAACCTCTCCAGCATCTGAGCTCCCACGCATTTCTCACATTAAATAATGAAATATCATGTTGAAATACCATCTTGTCCTGTGCTTTTCCCTGTGCTGTTTACTGTAGTCCACGCACGTGTAAAAGATTTGTGAAGACTCAGGATATCCATCAAGGTGTTTTTTACTGCTGGACCGCTGAGCTGACTTCCTGAAGCAGCCGTTTTGTCTCCCAGATCCATTTATTTACAGTGCATGGATAAGAGGCATCCCTTGGTATGTTATTTTTGTAACGTGAACTTGGTGGTTCAGGAAGTTCATATACTTGAACGGGAGCTGCATTATGTGTGATGCTAATATCAAAAAAGGCATTTCTTTAAATCTTGCAACGTAAAAAATTTGCTTGCCGAGAATCGACTTAGTTTAATGCAGCTGTAACAAGTTGGTTCAACTCTCACCACTATTTAAAGAATTAAGCCCAATAAAAATGGCTGCTGCTCACCATTCATTCAGTTTCTCTCTTGATTATTAATACACTGTGTTCTGCACTCGTCAAAGAGTCCCCTCCCTTAAAGATGCTAAACGCAAAATCCAGTGCATATCTATTGCCTCTCAACGGCTCTCAAGCTCTCAGCTAATGATGCTAACAGTGCAAACAACGGCACAGTTCTGACAGAGCTAACAAAAACTATCATAAAGGACTATATTAGCAAAACCTGGCAAGTATGCTGAGACTTAAAGGTCCCATATTATGCTCATTTTCAGGTTCATATTTGTATTTTGTGTTTCTATTAGAACATGTTTACATGCTGTAATGTTAAAAAAAAACTTTATTTTCCTCGTACTGACAGCCTGAATATGCCTGTATTTACCCTCTGTCTGAAACGCTCCGTTTTAGCGCATTTTGACGGAATTGCAACAGAATTGCGTTGCTAGGCAACAGCTTGGTTCCATGTGTACTTCCTGTCAGCTGATGACATTCACATACACACTGCAACCAGGAAATAAACTGGTACACATTTAGAATGTTTACGTTTAAAATTGTGTCAAGGGTCTAAATATTGTATATCCGTGACATCACGAATGGGCAGAAATCCTGACAGCTTGTTTCAAATGCAAAGTTTCTGAATACGGGCTGTGTGTATTTCCCTGTGGATTGAGTGTTTCGATAATTTCACAGTATTTATAAAGGACTTAAGCCTGCTTTATAATAAAAAAACATGAAAACCTCACTTTTTTATAATATGGGACCTTTAAGGGACACAGGGAGACATCTGTACAGTATTCAAAAACATGTAGGCGTTGGTAAAATACAGAGCGGAAGCCCAAAGGCATAGGACATACAGGATTATACCAAGCACCCAACTGGACTATGCACACACTGTAATAAACCGGAAACTGTCAAACATGTACAAATAGATTTCAAGAGGGAATTAATATCAGGAATAATTGATGGAAAACACTTTAATACATTGGGGAATCTGCTAGGAAGGACATCAAGGAAAGTACACAATCTTCCAATTAACTACTTAAGAGCAACAGGAATAATAGAGAGAATTTATTTTTTTATTTTCTTGCCAATCTACTGCTCCACACTCCAGCCTAAGCTGGTTAGCAAAACCACCAATAAACACTAAAGAAGAAGACAGAGCTAATATTCTGTGTGTTCCAATACTACCATACTATTTAGTATGCAAGAAAAAGATTTAGTGTGTCCCAATACATATGTCAAATGCAGTATGCCAAAAATACCAGGATGTTCTACTACATCCGGTCGCATTTTGCAGTATGCAAGCCAGCATGCTTTTCTGGCTATTCTGACCCACAATCCTCCGTGGAGCAGATTATATGAGCAAGAAATTCAAAGCGCAATGTTATGAAAAGTAGTATGCCCCAATTGTATGCATACTGCATGCAACAGTACGTACTTTGTAAGGGCAGCTGCAGTATGTACTAAAAGTTAAGAGAAAAAGTATGCGATTTGGAACATGGCCAGTGTTTACCTGAGGGGGGAACTGGAGAGTGTTTGCTACACTTATCAGCTGTAACCGCCGTATGAACGTAGTGCAGAGTGGCGGCCAGTGGGGCACGCTCACATGCACTAACACACACTAAAAGCACCCGCGGCCGGCCCGGCTAGGTCAACAAAGCACAGAGAAACTCAGATTACAATATGCAGAGGGAGAGTGATTTAATTCTCTGCTCAGGTCGACATTACTCCTCTATATCTTTACATAGCAAATAGTTATTTGCCGCTATATTAATGCTCTGAATATCAAATAGAGAACCTTTAACTAGACAGACAAATGACTCCTTCAACACACTGTAGTCAAAGACTGATGGGCCGCTGTTCAGTATTGACAGTACGAGAATAGAATAAAACTGAAAGTAAGAAAGAAAATAAAGGAAACAATGAGTATGATAAGCCTCATTAATATACATTTCCATCATACATGCCACCAAAGCCACGACAATTTGGCCAGGTCAGCCTTCTTCAAGATGTTCGACATACTGTAGTTGATGACACTTCCCCTTATACACTGAGAACGTGTGCCAGAGACTGCAAGCCAAAGAGCAAGGGGTTTCATGGTGGGTGTGACCAGCTACCTGATTGATGTGGAAAACTTGTATTTCACTATAGGGTAGAGATCCCCAGGTACCTTACTCACTTGAAGTCCCTATAGCCACTAAGATACCCCCCACTTGACCCCAAGGCTTCTCTTTGGAAGAGACATCATCCAAATGGACAAGGTCCTAGAGCAACGTAATGGACCCCTTCACAAAACGATAACGATCACCTACGAACGCCTTCAGAACCAACATTCTTGATAAAGGATACCCCTTTGGAGTGCTTGCCCCAACAAAATTAATGACAAGGAGAACCACACCTGCCAGCCTCAGAATTATTCTGCCTCGAACCAGAAAAAGCGATCCATGCCAATCGACATAGCAGATCTCATGGGAGAGTCTCAAAAGATGACAAAACAGCTCCTTCTATGGAGGATCTTACCTTCCAGAGGATTACGGAAAGGGAGATCCATAATCCTGAATCAAACAGCTAGGTTGCTCTGCTCCCTTTACTCAGCACACGACAACAGTCTCACCGCACTGACCCATACGCCCAGGAAAAACCCAGAGTGGAAGGACCATTTCCTTGATTTCATCAATAAGGTCTTTGAGAATGGATCCAACCTGACAACCGGATGAAGAGTGCTGGTATCTACCTCACTTAGGGGTGTATCATCCTCAAAGACCTGGACAAATAAGGGTGGTATTCGATTCCAGCGCCCAACACTATGGTGTGTCCCTCAATGATGAGGCAATGACCAAGGCGTGGAGTCCTGTCTACTATAAACAGCCTGTTTGGGCCCACTGGGATTCGCTGACCCCCGTAAGCATTCAGGAAAGGTCTGCCAGAAGAGAAGTACAGGGGATGGAAACTGTGGAGACACTCACTGAAAGAGCCTAGCCATCCACACAACATATAAACATAGACGCAAATATAGGCATCTTATAAAAAACTGTACTTACCGATAATGCTTCTATGAGCGATTCCAAAAGAAGATAGATAGATAGATGTAGATGCTTGGCCACACAGTTCCACAATGTGCTTTCTAGCCAGGAGTGCAAGGAAACAGAAAATGGCCTCCTGGGTTCAAAGGGCAAGCAATAGGTCTTGTATTACACAAAACCAAATCAGCACCACATAGTGGCTGCAAAATTACCTGAAAGATTGTTTTTCTCAGGTCAGAACATGCTGTTCATCCATAAGTGTAACCATCAATGCATACATAAAATGCTAAAGTTACAGTAGTCACTGTTTCATGTTAACATTGAATCAAATGACTACATTTGATAAGGGAAGTTATGCAGCTCTATAAAGCCTTTTAGCATCTTGTAACTGTATTGCAAAGTGTCACTCTAAGGCAGCTGTATTCAGCAAATAAGCTTTTAAAGGAACAGTGTGTAGGATTTAGGGGGCTCTATTGGCAGAAATTGGAATATAATATTAATACATATGTTTTCTTTAGTGTATAATCACCTGAAAATAAGAATTATTGTGTTTTCGTTACCTTAGAATGATCCGTTTATTTCTGCATATGGAGCAGGTCCTCTTCGCAGAGTCCGTCATGTTGCACCGCCATGATTCTACAATAGCCCAGAAACGGACAAACCAAACTCTGGCTCTAGATAGAGCCTATCGCATTTTCACGTTTTCGCATTTCGGCCACCGTAATTCTCCGACACGCTCGGCAAATGGGAAAAGTTTGAGTTGGTTTCAATCTGCAACCTCACCGCTAGATGCCGCCAAATCCTACACACTGCACCTTTAAACCCACAGTACGAAACCTGTCAAACACCAAATGGTGACAAAGTTGAAGAATAACAGTCGAGTATTTAGCAAGGTTGACCCAGGTATTTTTTTCAGGAGCTGGTGGAGACCAAAACAGAGCTACAACAGTGAATACTGGGCTTACATTTGACAGATGGCCAGAAAAAAATCAGTGCAATTTTGTTTAGTGTCTGATCGATGTGCAAGCAAGCAATTCTTTGCAAACACATTAGCTAAAACATCATAAAATGTATTTATTGGGTAAGTGTTTGGGTTGCATTTTTGTTTAGCAATTTAAGACTCAGGATTTGGGAGTTGGCTTGGACCAGACCGGTCTGTCTTGAAACTATTGAAAGCAATGACCTTGTCCCACCTCTTACATTATAGCAAAGAGACATACACATACAGGAAGCTCTATGTTAGACCTTTTGGTTTTCACAGCTATACAACTAGATCTTCCCTTTACGATGAATGCAACATCTCTCCACATTTTGTCCCATAATGATATGGTCGCCACAAAACCCGATAACTTCCTCGCTCTTCTCTACAGCACCCCCACCTTCCCTGCCGTGACAGACAGGGCCATGATTACATCATAAGCTGCCTGAACCTCCTCTGCTTTAAAGCCTGGGATTTGCTAGCCGGGCCCTTCTGTTGCTGAGTAGAACAGAGAGAGAAGCGTTCAGGCCTTAATCTATCAGGCGTCAGTGTATATCCCGCTCTTCCTCCAGATTAAAGCTGGACCAGGTTGCATTCACACAGATGAAAAGATCCCATTTTCTTTCTTGTTTTAATGTTTTATTCTCTCTCCTATCATTTTTTAGATTGGACCCCTCGTGTGAGATGTTGGGTCTTCGTAAGGAAGAGAACATTTTGAATAATGTTTAAGGTGCGCATGCGCATCAAACTGTCACTGCAGATTAAAAAGGCCTTATTAGCGTGCTTTCTTGGAAAAAGGCCTACACCTCATGCTACCTAAGCCTCTCCCTCCTCCATCTCTATCTCTCTCTCTGCACCATCCACTCAGCTACACTTACACAAAGTGCATCGAAACCTTTCAACTGTATCATTAAAGCTGAACATAACTGAGTTATGAAATGGCACAGGTTCAAAAAGGACAGGACGTGTCTCAAAGTGATGCTGTCAACTCCAACCAACTCCAGTCTTTTAAGATGGGGCCTTGAGTTATTATAAATGTTTAATTTTTGATGTATTCAAATACAACTGTATAAAATTACACTACTTTTTAAGTGGAAAATTAAACCTTGTTTTAGTTCCATTCCAAGATATGAACTAAAATATTTGTAAGCAGTATGGACTCCAGCCTGCCTTTGCAAAATGATAAACTAAATGAGAAAAGGTATTTTGTATTTTAAAAGGTAAGTCCATGGTTGACAAAGATATATATATCTATATCTATATAGATATATATATCTATATAGATATAGATATATATATATATATATGACTAGAATTACATTATTCCCTACGCACACACTCCTTACTGCAGTATAGTATTTTAGGATCAAACTGGAGTTGAATCTATTTCCTACGATCCACTACTTGAAAAATGATTTTTAGGGCTGCAACTAACTATTATTTTCATTGTCGATTAATCTGTAGATTATATTCTCGATTGTCAGAAAATGGTGAAAAATGATGATCAGTGTTTCCCAAAGCCCAAGATGACGTCCTCAAATGTCTTGTTTTGTCCACAATTCAAAGCTATTCAGTTTACTGTTGTAGAAGAGTAAAGAAACCAGAAAATATTCACATTTAAGAAGCTGAAACCAGACAATTCTCACATTTGTTTCTAAAAAAATGACTCAATTGATTGATCGTTTATCAAAATAGTTGGCGATTAATTTAATAGTTGACAACTAATCAATGAATCATTGCAGCTCTAATGATTTTTATAGCCCTGGCACTTCGGCTCACATTAAGGAAAAGTGTTTTGAACCAAATAAGTTGATTTTGTTTGCACAAATATTGTGCTTTTGAACAAATTCACAACTAATATTGCACTAAAAACAACTTAACCTCTCTTCGTATCATATTCAATACTAAATATGCTGTACATTTTCTCTTTTTAAACATATTCTTTATGAATGCCATTATTAAAATATAGTATTTTGCTTAAACGTGTCCCAAAATGTTCTGGGTGAATACATATTTGATTACTTCACCTGCGCTGGCTCCCATTTAGGCCTCAGAGCTATATGTTTTACAAGAAAAGAGCCCTGTGCTGCATTGCGTGTGTTACCAGTTACATCATCGTGCACCACACCGCAGTGCACTCTTCCAATCATCACATCCATCTGACTGACTTTGAACCTGATTGGATGTCATTAAAACCATCCAATCTAGGCAGTCAGGCCGCAGCGTGAGTGCTCGCTGCCTGCGCTGCGTCCTGGGGGCAATATGTTTAGTGGTGGAAGATCACTGGGCAGAGAGGAAGGCAGCGCTATTGATTCTCCACAAGCCTGAAGCCTGTAGCTTCAGTGGCCCCGGCTCCACGGGGGGGGCACCGCAGGACGGGAGGGGAGGGGGTTGGTCATTCTTGTTGCCTGGAGTCGTGCAGGCAGACTCTAGGGCAGAGCTTTAATCTCCACTAATCGTTTCTTAATACGTGCATCCCGGGCCCTACACCCCCGCACACACACATGCACACACCCACATGGGCACACATATGTACAAACTGCTCGCGGTCCAAGCCCTCACTTGCTCTAACAAGAGATAATCTCCCACCCCTTGTCCTCAGCATAGGGTTGGGTCACAACTTCGAAAAAAACATCCTTCTCATACAAGGAAATGGACTCTGTAACCTTGCAAAAATAAATCCCCTTTTCTGTTGACCCATGTGTAACCCACTGGCCTGAGAAAATGAGTGAAAATGCAACATTAATACCGTCTTTTTAACAACAAAATCGATCTCAGCACACATTTGGGCCTGCATGAGTTTCCCCTTGAAGCCTGAGCATCAGCAGACATGTTGCTGATGAAGCGTCTCCCCCGGTAACGTAGTCTGATAGTCTAATAATGGCATCCTCACCTTCCCAACTCACACCTCCAGCCCAGACACTGCGTAAGAAGAACGACGATAATCTCATTTCACTAATGCTCTGCTGCAGCCTGCATTAGAACACAGGCGAGGCACTGTCTCAGCCCGACTCTACCCACCCAGGAAACACTGTGTGTGTGTGTGTGTGTGTGTGTGTGTGTGTGTGTGTGTGTGTGAGAGAGAGAGATGGAGAAAGGGGCCAGGGGGGCTGTGGGATAGAGGGGGCACTGAAAAATGCGGTGTAACCTGAGCTGCTCGGCCCATCTGGAGAAGGCCTGCATTGACGAGGGGTTATCCCACAATGCACTTTGCTGCAGAGAAGATCGTTAGAGGGAGTCTGACACACGGATCAGTCTTTTCAAAGTGTTTATTTGCATCACAGATAAAGTGAATTTGTATGATAAAAAACACAAATATTGAGAGAAGAGAGAACACATTCATGTAGCATTATCATCAAAGCCCAGACCGTGTGGTTACATGTATACATGTCATATGTGCGTGATATGTTCGGTAACATGAGACACAACCACAGTTAACCTGAATCAGTTGTCCGGTGAGCTGCTGAACTCTTTTTTTGTCAACTAGTCTAGTGTATCGCCACAATCTCAGCACTTACCTGCTCTCTTTTCTGTTTTAGTGGCCGACACGCACAAAAGCAGAAGAGCCCCTGCACAGGTCCGGTGACGACGTCCACGTAGATCAAATATAGCCGGGGCCTGCAGGCAAACTGGTAACAATACAAATCATATTAGCTAAAGCTGAAGTGTAGGCTATAAAGCGGGATTTATGCAAAGGCAGATAAAGAGGTTTTAATCCCCAGATCCCCCGGTCACCTACATTAGCAGACCCTGACCCAGATATATGGAGCTCAGTATGTTGCAGCTTTTGGAGCCATATACCATCAATGGACTGTTACAACGAACCATCTGAGAAAAACTCCCTCGCTCGCTCTCCACCCTTTTTTCGTTTTGGGAAGGGAGGAGGGAAAAAGGCCGCATTGAAAGAGGAGGGTAAGATGACACCGTACGGTTTGCCAATTATGCCACGGAGCTAAGAGAGGAACCCCCTGATGGCTGGCTGAAGGCAGAATAGCTGTAGTCGACCAGCGAGTCCACTCACTTGATCTAACTCCGCTTGTCAAACCTGAAGACCGTCGAACAGAGGGATCCATTATCATCGTAACATTATCGGCACGGAAGAAACTACAAGCAGTCAGTTTCTTCCATTAAATTCATGTAGGGATGTAACTATTATTGATTATTTTTCCCCCAAATAATACATCAATTATTCTAGTCTGCATCAGGAAAAATTGGAATGTGGTAAAATGCATTTCACATGTTCCTATGGCCCAAGAAGATGAGTCAGATTGGTTGTTTTGTACGACCAACAGTCCAAAACCCAAAAATATTGAAATGATATAAAATAGATAATAGTAGCAACATGCTCACATTTGAAAAGCTTGAACATTGACATGTTATGATATCTTGATTTGCGGTAAAAGATGGTTAACAAGCCGTAACATCTGTGATTTTTGGAGGTGCTGATAGACGGTTTCACATTGATTGCATTATAAACTCTTGTTTTGAGAAACACTTAAAAAGGTAAAGCTGAACCGAGCGCTTCGAAGTTTTGACCGTTGCCATGGTAGTCGACCTCCAAAATCAGTATTCTAATGCTTAGTTTTTTATATGCAAGTATGTAATAATAAAGTATACATCCCAAAATAGCCCATGAAATAAGGAATAATCCCACAATATTATTCATTATTTATATTCAACATTAATTATTATTAGTTATTCTTAGACGGATATCGCCGTTTGTTGTGTGTACAGTATTGTGGCAGAGGCACTGTCCCGAAGCTTTGAATAACTATGAATATTTCTCAACGAACCTTCGAAGCTCAAAAAAACGGTATTCGGGACAGCCCTACTTAAAAAGGTCTTTATGATAACATTTTTATGTAGACAAAAAAAAAACCATGGTGTCTCTGTGTTGTCAGTTAGTGTGGAAAAAAAACAGATAAATGGCTGAGATCGAGTGCCTGGCAACGACTTGTTGTGAAATAAATGCAATGGAGCGGGGGAGGGAGAATGCGACATCTAGTGACTGAATGTTATCAATGTTATCAATAGCACCTTTAAATTGATTTTTGACTCATTTTCTTTTTTGTTTTAGGGGCGTTACCCATCTTCTACAGACGATTTATTACAATACGTTACAAACAGACACCATATATATCAGATTTACACGGAACTTACTAAGTGTGAGGGACATATCTTGTTGTTTTTGAGTTGCAAAATCCACATTTCAATTGTCTCGAGGCTTAAAAATCATTTGCTTCCATACATCTCCACATATATCTTCATATATTGCCTCTTGCATCTCCTCCTTTTGTAACTTCAAGAAGGCCACTAGCTGTTTGCCTGGATTCACCTCATCAGTGTTTGACCGAGGTCTGGTACATCCTATACGCCCTGACCGCCCTTCAAAAAGTCACTGGAGCTTTGAGGCCGGGCTGCGCAGGGGAGGAAACGAGTCTCACCCCACCCTCCACCACCATCGGCCACTCACTCACTGACTGAAACGTCCTCAAGATGTCTCTCCACTTGGGACCAGAAGGCTGTTTTTTTTTCTTTCAGCTGATGGACGCTCTCAAGCAGTAGTTGGCAAGTCTAGAACCACCGGATCCATCTACCTCACCAGTGTGAGTTCTACCATTGCCAAACACCACCAGAGAGCCGCTTCAGACCCACGTGAGCCCCGGACGTGGATTCTCAGGGATGTAGAGTGATTCAGATTGATACGGTATTAAAATGGCGTTATCTTTAATAAACAGAGGAACAGGAACATGGGGAAAGTTTTGTTTTATGAAGCTCTCTTGTGCTTCAAAATCTGGTTCCACATCCATGAAAGGTTTTTGCAATCGTCAGGCAATGAAGACTAAATGACATGAAAAGGACAACTGGAAAGAGAAAATGCCTTACAGGGGGACAGGGGAGGAGCATTCAGACGTCAATCATGAAAGTACAAAACGTGCTAATACAGAAAAGATTACAATCCACGATTATGCAAAAGCGATGGAAGTCTGTCTCGTCCTATATTGGCACTACACATAATTGCTCAAAGTATATATACAGAAGCAAAAATGTGCTAGTGCCAAAATGGGCAGAGAAGATGAGGAGTGGCTGCGTCCAAAACGCGAGCAGCTGTTGTTACAGAAGCACATCAGGACAGAGAGATGTCGAAGCGAGACGTGCGCAACTCGAGCTCACGCAACCGCACCAGAGCCATTACATCACATTCACCCCACCCACAAGCACAGGAGAGGAGGAGGAGAGAGCCACAGACCGGACAGTAAGCCGCTACAGGATGGGCATCATCAAGTGGTTCTTTCTCTGCTCTGTTTATGGCCCTATGGTAATTCACTGATAGTGAGCTCTCACAGTGAATTCTACCAGTGCCATACACAGAACAGGAGTCATTATCACCCCAACACTTAGAGGCCAGCCTGTGAGGATAGTCGGTGAAGCAAAGCTATGCAAACTAGACCACCGCAGAATCACCTGAGGAGAGCAGAAACAACAGCCTGGAGAGAGAAGGAGGGACGGAGATGTGAAACAGGAAAGAGGAGCATCCACAGCCTTCAACATGTCGCAGTGACGCAGCTTAACGCAAGACGCGCTGCACTGCGGGTGGATTGCATTGAGTAACAGGTCAAAGGCCACCGTGTCTCAATGTGGGCGACTAAATATAAGTCCAGGCAATCCTAGGAGAGAGCAAACATCCTCATCTAATCACCTGCCGTCTTTAGATTTCAAGGAAAGGACAGTTAAGGTTAAGCGAGTGACTGTTCTGCTATTGCATGTCAAAAAAATGTTATTAATTAGGCGCATATGACACAGCAAGAGGGAATTTTACAAGATATTGTTGCAATGTAAACCCTGAATGCCAAGATCTTGCACATACATCCTACATTAAACAATAATTTTTGTGATTTAAACAGCATGGCGGCTTCATTTTCCTCTTTGCATTGTGATCAGTAAAACATCAATTAGGCCATTTTTCATTCACATATAATGATTCAAAGTGGATTCCAGTGAGCAAACACTGATAAATTACTATTTTATTAGGATGCAAAGAGGAAACAACCATTGTAAAGATAACATAAGGTTAGTATAAAGATGGTTTATAGGTAATCTCTTTACATCCCGGCTCAACTTCCCCCCCTACTACCACCAACTTGTCCAAAGGGTGACACCCTAAACATGACCTCTTAATTAGCTCTGTAGATAGATTAGCGTTGTAACATTGTCCCATCAATGGTGGAGACATGCTGCCACCTCTTCTACACAGCAAGGCCTTTTTTAATCTTTGCCGGTTATAATGGAAGTATGTTGCACAAATGCACAAAAATATATTTTTTAAAAAGTACGTATTAAAGACTGAATAGTTTACACATCCTAATTTTAACTTTTGATGCCAGTTAAAGCCTTTTTTGATAAAGTGAATCCCGCTTTTCTTCTCAGTTGTGACGACACACCGATCTATGTGTAAGATATAGTACGCTTTTGAAAATAAATATCTCCCTATAAAAGTCAAATTAACAGTTTTTTGTTGTTGTTGTCAAACCTACTAAACATACAGTATAAACTGCATGGAAGCTGGGTTGATTTGGCATGATGTCTTAGGGACTTACAGCAAAGCCAGTTCCCAGAAAATGGCTGCCATCAGAGTCAGATGTGGACATTGCAGCAAAATGCCACTTTCTCCCTCGACTCAGCTCAACATAAACAGCTCAAAAAATGAATAATAAGTCCACGCAAACTATGCCACACAATACTGCAGCAGAGTGATGACCTTCAGTCCATCTCCTGACCTTGGACGTGTTGTCAAAAGCATCGCTGCTCTGCAGATAATCCCAATCGGAGAGGCTGACCGCCCTCAGACGCCCCACCCTTTGCTTCAGCCATTAGCTCCCTCACCCTGGGCCCTGCAGTGCACGGAGCTCCCATTGATCCCAGCGATCAAACCGTGTACTAAGTGATTCCTCAGACGCCCAAATGGCTCCCCGAGCAAGACTCCCATTGCCATTTCCTGGAGAAATCAATATCACTAAAAAGCTAAGTCGAAAAAAGAACCTGTGTCCTTTAAAGGTTTGCCCACGTCTTGTCTTTCCACCTTAATTAGTTAATAATGGAGCTTCATGGACATTTTTGAAATTTATTAGTGTCTCTATGAACTCTGGCAGTAGCACAGATGAAACACTACATTTGTTGCATACCACATGAACATATTACTTAATTGATTGCATTTATTTATTTATTCTAGGAGATTATATTCCTATTATTTCAAAAGGTTTGTTGTATAGACCTATTTTCTATTATTTTTTTTATCCTTCTGTAAATATTAATTTTGTTTTATCTGGTCAACAGATGACACACAAAGTCATCAAGGCCAGCTGTTAAAATACACAGCCCATCTGCATTAGCCTGTATAAACAGGAAACACCCTGCTTTCATGAGGATAATTTAGAAACTGATAATTCATGTGCAAATTATTAGATTTTTAAGGTTTGCACATTTTCAGTAAATGTGTATACACATTGTCTAATTTCCTGTTACTACTTAATGAACAATAGTAATGCTATAATAAATTTAAGAATGATTCTGTACAAATACAGTAAAAAAAAAAATAAAAAATGCCAGTTCGTATCAGAATATTGCAGTGAATAATGAAAATAAAGATTAAATTGGCAATTAAATACAACAAAAAAAATAGAGGTAGTGCACCTTTAATTTAGGCCTACAGATAATAATAAAAAAAGATAACAAAATGTACATTTTTAGAGCTTTTCTATTTCATATATATATATATATATATATTATTTCTAAAAAATAAAGATGAAATTGGCTGACATGTCAGACATCCATATAGTGATGTTTATAAAACTCCTCATTATTAAGCAGCATGTGAGTTTACTAGCAGGTTTTATAGGACGGTGATGTTACCATTGCATGGCACCAGAGCGCCTTTTGTCTGTGCCAACATTAATTTAACCTCCGAGCAGCTCCAAAGCCCCTTCAGTTAATCGCATTTGTCTGAATCGGGAGTAAAGTCCTCAACTTCACGGTTATTTCAGGAGGATTTATCGCTCCTCTAAATCCTGCTGCGAGATTCAAATTCACTATCAGTCATGCAACCTGAAGCATTTGACTGTTTGGCCCTGGATTAAAAAAAAAAAAGAAACCTTTAGGCCTTTAGATCAAGATAAAAGAAAGAAAAAAAATCCTATATATACTCTAAAAAAGTATTCTATTCCGATGTGAATTTACTTCTTATTCTAAGAGTTTTATTGCAGTTACAGATGTAAAAATTGTATTACTGTTATTTTCCCACTCATATCTTACACACCATGAAAAACTACATTTGTTGCACATGAACATATTACTTAATTGATTGTATTTCATTATTTATTCTAGGAGATTATATTCATATTATTTCTATTACTATCTATTCTATCCTGACTGTCCTCTGTGTGCGTAATTGTGCGTAAAAATAAAATACCCAAACGCAGTATTAATCCATAGGATTAGGCTGGCACTAAAAAGCAGGTGCAATGTGATTACATTATCGGACATAACACACATTTGAAATAGCTGCATGGTCATTTAATTTAAAAGTATTAATGGAGAACTATTTAATTTTGTAACACTTTTTTTAAAATCACTTTTTTTTTAATCCAACCAAATTCATTTTTGGTCAAACCAAAAGATGGTATATAAAACAGTCCCACACTGCATTAGATTTGATTTTTTTTTTTTTCTGATTTTAAATTGAACAAATCCCCAAAACTATTGCAGTTTAAAAAGCAGGTGCAATGTGATTAAGACCAACTACCCACTGCATTATCGGAAATAACACACATTTAAAATAGAATAAAAATAAAAAGTCAAAGTAATAATAGTGAATTATTTAATTTTGCAACACTGTAATTGTTTTTCTTTTTTTAAATCCAACCAAATTCAACCTGTTCGGACTATTTGTTGGTCGAACCAAAAGATGGTGTAAAAAAAGTCATTAGAAAAAGCATTAGATTTGATTTCTTTTCTGATTTTAAATTGAATAAATCCCCCAAAAACTACAGATCTGTGGTTCATTGTCTCCAGGATGAATGAGCTGTGGCATCGACTGTTAATCACGCAACATCTCCTTATTTTTGGAAGTAAAAAAAAAACCTTTTTATTCTTTTTTTCCACTCTACCTAAGTTATCTTCTAAGCCCTCTCATTAACAGTCTAACTGGATCAAATAGAAAAAGTAGTTCATACCTCCCTCAGAGTCCATCGTCGTGCGTCACACCTGAAGCTACAAAACTGCACTGAAGTCGAACCCATCAGACATTTTTTAGTCCTTTTTTTTTAACCTACTATTATCATTTAAAGAGTTGCTCTTGTTAGAGTTTGTGTTGAGGCAACAGCAGCCTCCGGTCAGCAGCTCTGCACAATTACAATGAAACAAAAGAAATCCAAGCGGCGTTGTGAACTTCCTGAGTATCAAATGTCAATTTGAGCTCTCCTCTCTCCTCTCTTCTTCTCTTCTCCTCTCTCTCTCTTTCTCTCTCTCTCTCTCTCTCTCCAAACTCAGCCTCCTCCCTTTTTTTTTTTTTTTTTTTTACCTGCGCGTCCAGACTGCACACTGGCACAAAGAAAGGTGCTCTGCTCACCTTTTTAAAGGCGCAGGCACACCAAAGGTTACAGGGAGTAAAACCACTAAAACATGTGCAATTGGTTTAATATTCTGCTTTTAAGGCCTTTAAAATGTGACTTATACATCATCTACATGTGGATCTATGTCATTTTATATTTTTACTTGTGCACTTTTAAACGCTTAGCTTACAAAACACTTATCTTTTAAAGGTGCATGGCCAAACAACAGCCACTAAACATGCGCAATTTGGTTTAATATTCTGCATTTGAAGCCTTTAAAATGTGAAATCTACATGTGAATCTATGTCATTTTATATTTTTACTTGTGCGCTTTTAAATGCTTCAGCTTACAAAACACTATTCTTTAAAGGTGCATAGCCTCTAAGGGTGCAAATCGTACCTGGTGTGTACCTGTGTTCATACCAGTGGACGTCTCTCCTTCATCCAGTCTCCCTCCAACTGGTTTTTAGGCTGAGAATCCAGAGATTTGCTCGGTAGAAAAGACACATTTTTAAAGCACCAAAAGCAATAATCCAAACTCCTATGTTGGTGCTGTGTTCACGGCCTCTTGTGCCTCTTGAGCCCTCTATAGTCTCTTTAAGGTGGATCTCTTTGGAAGCGTGGAGACCTTAAAGAGTGGCTGTGTTTTAACCCTTCGGACTGCTGCAGTCTGAGCGGATGAGGATTGGTTTTGTCTCTCCGGATTAAACCTGATGAATAATTTGGACCAGCCCCCTCATTAAAAAGGTTCCAACCCCTTCACTCTATTTCTTATTTACTTTTTATATATTTTTTTATTTTAGGCATTAATTTATGTTCTGATTAAATACTAAAAATAAAAGAGGAAGTGCACCTTTAATTTAGGCCTACAGATAAAAAAAAAAATGTAAATTTTTAGAGCTTTTCTATTTCATATCATATTCCTATCATTTTTTTATATTTTTGTGATATTTGTTGTATTTTTTATATTCTAATTTACATTTTAAATCTAATATTCCTCTTGGGAAATTTACTGCTGCAATTCAACCTTTATAAAACACACGGGCCTATACATCCTAAAAGGCCTTTAACATGCAGCAGAGAAGAGGCCTGCAGGCCTGATGTTTATATATAAGGTCAATAGTTTACCTTATAGCAGCACGTGCAGACCACAATGGATCTATGGAGAGAAAGGAAATGAGCTAAATTACAAGTTAACCTATACATTTATATTTATATACGTTCTATCCATCTTGGGCCTGTGAATTCTGCTAGAAAATGTGGAGAATAAACATTACTGCTGTACAGTATGGCTTGCTGTTGCATTTTCAGATATTAAACTGAGCATACATCAGATCAGACTATTTGGTGCAGCTTCCCTCCCAGCCCCCCATCCCATCTCATCCCATCCTGGGATTAGTTTTAGTCGGCTGATGCTGTTGAGGCTGCAGTTCTTTGGGTCGAGATGCTGCAGGATCAAATGACCACGTCCAGATGGCTAATGATTATCAAATACTGCATTTAAAAGCCTGCACTAGTGGGTTATACTGCGTGCAGATTGCATAACATTTCCTGTCCTGAGGAAAGCAGGGGAAAAAAATACCTTTGCTATTATTTTCTTACTTTACACTATACATCCTATATACCACTTTATAGACTGCACATATGTACATATTATATTACATTTATTTATTGCACATACTACATTTATTTAGTGACGGACTGTACACACTATGTTCACCCATTCACTCTGTATCTTTTATATCTCTATTTATTGTTTTTATCATTTTTGTATACCTTTACCTCTCCTTTTCACTCTCTTTGCTGATGTTGCTGCTTTGACACCTGAATTTCCCTCATAGGGATTAATAAAGGTTCATCTTATCTTATCTTATCTTATCTTATTTGTTTTTGGTTATCACCTATATTTGAGCTATTTTCTGTCAAATCCATACACTGTTAAGAATTTCCCAGTAAAATAACAGTAAAGAACTGGCAGCAGGGTTGCCTTTATGTTACTGTAAAATTAACATTATTATACTGTCGCTGAAATTTACAGCTTTGTACTGTTAATGAAAAATACAGTTTGAACTGTTTTTTTTATTTACTAATTTCACAGTATTTTACAGTTAATTTACTGTTTAAAGATACGTTATATAGCTATTTTTCACCTTTCTTTTACATTATCTTACTGATTTGTTTTAATGCATTATTTAGGTTGTATTTTTTACATACATTTTAATAAACATTATTTTTTGCCTAGATGAATAGACTTAGCAGGTTACAGACATAGGAATAGTCACACTAAATACAATTAAAGGCACTTGTTAGGAAAAAGGCTATAATAGACTTGTTGACACTTTTCCCAAAATGTCTGTCTATAGCTGCTACAAGCACAGAATGCAAACCATAACAACATGTGAGTGAAGAACAATAAAGCTAATTCACTGATTTTACAATCATGTACAACGTACAAGCCTCACATGTGCAGATCAGGTCCCAGAATTAAAAAAATACTGCATGAAACTGTTACTGATGATACTTTAGACAGTTGATCAGCAGTAAAGTGCTGTTTTATAAGAATGCATTATAATAATTTAACAGGTTTACTTTTGTATTAACAGTAAAGCACTGTTTTTAGCAATAACAGGTTAGTACTGTTGAAATCCTGCTGTAAATTAACAGCAATTGTTTACAGTGTACCTTTACCTCTCCTGTGTTTCACTCTGTTTTCTGATGTTGCTGCTTTGACACCTGAATTTCCCTCCGGGGATTAATAAAGAATCATCTTATCTTATCTTATCTTATTTGTTTTTGGTTATCACCTATATTTGAGCTATTTTTTCTGTCAGGAATCTGTCACTAAAACCCTTAATTGCATAACATTTCCTGTCTGAGGAAAACAGGAAAAAAATACCTTTTCTATAACAGCAAAAGTGGGCATTATTTGTTTTTGGTTATCACCTATATTTGAGCTATTTTTCAGGAAAAATTCAGGTTATTTGTCAGGAATCTGTCACTAAAACCCTTCCAGTCAAAACCATACAACCTGATGGAGTCCTGATGTCCTGCAGTTCTCCTGGGCCTTCAGAGGCCTCCTTGTGGCTCCTCGTCTCCAGGTTTTACGCACACCATCTGAAGGGCCCCAATGCTGAAGTGGAGAGCCTGCAGGTATGTCCTAATATATGAGGGCGAGCTCCTCTCCAATGGCCAGTCAGAGTCCATTTACCTGCTGTTGATAATTAGGCAGATAACTAGGGTGGACAAAACTCGTCTAATATTTAGAGGTGATGCTGCTGGGTTGGGTTACACACTCCTCTCCAAAAAGCCTTGACGTGGTTTCCACCTGGAAAAGCATGAAACCAGAGCCGAGGATCATCTGTGCATGAGGCCGGCTGTGTGTATAGGAGATGAGTAGCTCCATGATGAATATTTAAAACACTCATTTGGTTCCGCAGAGCACAAGATGAGACAGGTGCCAGAGGAGGGATCGGATGGACTGCTGTGCGTTTTTGTGAAGGGATCCATCCATCCATCCAGTGCTACATGATATAGGACGCTGGATGAAATAATAATGCAGCAAGATTTAGTCTGCTTCTCCCAAAAGAGAATGGCAACAATAGAGATCACGTTATTGAGGAGGCAAGACAGACAGTACTCCTGAATAATTCATCATAAATCCTTAATAAATGTTGACAGAAATTTAGTTTTACATACATTCACATCTGATACAGTAATTTAAATTATTGAGCCAGTTGTAATTTATTCTAAATATTGGGCATATTGGATTAAAATAAATAAAACGACATGGTATTTTCAATGATATTAAAGGTGCTATTGATAACCTTATATGGAGACAAAGGGTTTTTAAGCTTTGAGACAATTGAAATGTGGATTTTGAAACTCAAAAACAACAAGATATGTCCCTCATATTTGGTAAATTCTGAATAAATCTGATATATATGGTGTCAGTTTGTAACATATTGTAAAAAAAAAAATTGGCTGTAGAAGATGGGTAACGCCCCTAAAAACAAGAAAGAAAATGAGACCTGGAATCAAACATTTAATTTAAAGGCGCTATTGATAACATTCAGTCACTAGATGTCGCATTCTCCCTCCCCCGTTCCATTGCATTTAATTCACAACGAGTCGTTGTCAGGCACTTATACCGTCAAACTCAAACCATTTATCCGTTTTTTCCACACTAACTGGCGACCCAGAGATACCAACATTGTTTTACTATTGGCTCAAAAGCCTTGTAAGAAATGTGAATCAAAACGTCAGAAATCTTCCGCAGATACAAACAAAACATTCATTTTGGACCCGCCAACATTTTTAAAATGATTAATTCACAATCATAAGAATCAGGAAAAGCCATACTTTTATTCGGCATCTTTCTAAAGGCTCTGTATGTTGTTGTTTTTTGTTGTTTTTTTTAAATTGTTGTCTACATAAAAATGTTATCAATAAGACCTTAAAATCGAACAGGATAAGAGTGACGATTACTAATTTCTGAGGGAGGAAAAAAATGTTATTCTCTCCTGATATGAAATTACATTTTAGCTCTAACTGGCGTTACTTCTGCAGAGGATTACTGAACGGGGGATTATTTACAACGGCATCATTACTCGGGGAAAATAAAACATGTACAGATGAGAGTAAAAATAAGGTCATGAAATTAAAATAAGGCCAACAATAATACACTCTCTTTTTGAAGGGATGCTTAATATTGGAAAAGCCGATGTGATAACAGTAAAATTGACCAAAAACAGGCCAACATTTTGCTCATACTGATGTTTTTATATGTTGAAAACTGCTCTTTTTGTGGATTGCATCCATCCAAACCACCTTCTGCAGGGTCTCTGCAACCACCAGCACTGTCTCTCTGCTGTCTGCTCCTGTTGCAGCAGAGGAGCGGGTGGATGGGTGGTGGTGGTGGTGATGGGTGGGGGCATGTTAATCAGTGAGTCATCTATTAGTAAAGACCCAGGGATCATTGTAATGCTTGCTGCTGCTGCACCACCACCTCATCTACCCCCCCACCCCCCTACTGTGACAGTGAAACAGAGCTTGTAACCCGAGAGAGGCCTGCCACCCAGCCCCGGCTAGAGAAACCCAACACACAGGCTGCATGTTGGTGATGTTTCACCCAGATTGGTTGACGGGCTGTCAGCTCACCGGCAGCGGTGCATGTTTGGGGGAAGAGAAAAGAAGGGAATTAGCAGGGAAAAACACAAGAGAAGCAGTTTTTATTTGAGGTATCTTTGGTCATATTACACCCCAACTGATGCAGTGTTGAACTGTGGAGGCCTCGTGTCATAAAACAAGGCATGATGGGAAATGTCAGTTACTCTTTTCTAAACATAGATGAGTATAACTTGAGCTACTGGGGGCCTTCATTAAAGAATGTACGCACGCTGTAGATTTACTGCTAAAAGCTTTGCTATGGAAAATGCAGCAGCCAGCGGTGATTGATCATAACTCGCAGGGCAGACAGCCCGTGAGCCTAATGTGGAGCCTCGGGGCATCATAATGCCTTAAAAGGCCACAGCGGCACAGGTCACCTGACCGCCCTGCTTCAGCGAGGACCAATCAGACAGCTGGCATTACGTCATGGAGGCCCACAGTTTTGTCTTGACCAACGCACTGCGGATAAAACAGAAGCTTTAAATATTTCATTGAGGATCTCAGGTTGCTGGACTTCTGGAGGTCAGGACTGTGAAGAGACAGATAGCCTCGTCCTCTCCTCCCTCTCTCCATCCTCCTCCTCCTCCTCTTTTTGATGCAGGAGAAGGGACAAACAGAGGGCTGGGTTTTTACAGCTAAAAGAACAATAGGCCTCAACAAGGGGACTTGAAATTAAGCCACTGCTGTCACGTACTTCCAACATGCTGTGCTGACTTGTGCCTCCTCAGATGTTATTTATTTAAAGGTCCCATATCGTGCTCATTTTCAGGTTCATACTTGTATTTTGTGTTTCTACTAGAACAGGTTTACATGCTGTAATGTTTAAAAAAAACTTTATTTTCCACATACTGTCGGCTTGAATATGCCTGTATTTACCCTCTGTCTGAAACGCTCCTTTTTAACGCATTTTGACAGAATTGCAACAGAATTGCATTGCTAGGCAACAGCTTGGGTTCATGTGTACTGTACTGTCAGCTGATGACATTCACATACACTGCAACCAGGAATAAACTGGGACACATTTAGAATGTTTACGTTTAAATCTGTGTAAAGGGTCTAAATATTGTATATTTGTGACATCATGAATGGGCAGAAATCCTGACAGCTTGTTTCAAATGCAGAGTTTCTGAATACGGGCTGTGTGTATTTCCCTGTGGATTGAGTGTTTCGATACTTTCACAGTATTTATATAGGACTTAAGCCTGCTTTATAATAAAAAAACATGAAAATCTAACTTTTTTATAATATGGGACCTTTAACAGAAAGCTCACCGGAAGGGATGCAAAATTGCTGCTGCATAATGGCAGGTGTCGCAGGAAGCATTTTCACCCCTTGTACACCCAGTTTAAGTGGAACTGAATCGGGATTATTGAGACGTTGAATTCTTCCATCAAAAACAGGGGGTGCAGAGTTTGTAAGGTGAGGACTTTAAAGGTGAAGGTGAAGAGGACCCGCTCCATATGTAGATATAGACGGCTCATTCTAAGGTAATAAAAACACAACAATTCAGGTGATTATACATTAAAGAAAAAAAAATACTTATTAACATTATATTCCATTTCTGCCAATAGATCCCCGGTCTCACTCCCAACTCGTCAAATACCGCCGATTGGGCAGCACCCCTCGGCATCGGAGACTGACGCATGGAGGCGCCCTTTAGCGACAGTATGTGACAAACCGGGCTTTGAACTAACTCCAATGTAAACCCACCACGCAGCGTTATTCGACGGTCGGAGCAAGTGACGTAGTATTAAAAGCGTGAGAGTCCGTTCTGGGCAGGCGGAAGGCGTTGGCTTATTCCGTCATATCAGTCGAACTAAAAGTAACGTTGACATATTTTGTGACGTGATTCGTCGGTATTGTCAGTCCAGTGAGTCCTTAGTCACGTGATTTGCTAGTCAGTGAAGTTAAAGGTCCCATATTATGCTTATTGTCAGGTTCATACTTGTATTTTGTGTTTCTACTAGAACATGTTTACATGATTTAATGTTCAAAAAACACATAATTTACCTCATACTGTCTGTCTGAATATGCCTGAATTTACCCTCCGTCTGAAACGCTCCGTTTTAGTACATTTCAACGGAATTGCAACGGAATTGCATTGCCTGGCAACGATTTGGGTCAATGTGTACTTCCTGTCAGCTGATGTCATTCACATACACTGCGACAGGTAATAAACTGTGACACATTTAGAATATTTATGGTATAATGACACGTCGTCCCTGGTCCGTACAAAAGTAACGCAAAAGGTGTACCCCGTGCATCGGGCTCCGATGACGAAGGGGACTGACCAAGCGGCGGTATTTGACGAGTTGGGAGTGAGAATGTGTTGAGCAGGGAGGGTCAAATGAAAAACATAATTGAGTTGCATTGTGGGAATTATAGGAACCATCGTTTTTTGAAAATTGACTCACATAGCGAGAGACTAAAAGTCTGGATACATCGGCCTCTATCTATTTTTCCGTCTCTTCTAGGTCCCCAAACTGTATCTAAGTGCAATACTAAATTTGCTGGAGTGCTCCCTTTAATCTGTAACCACAGTATGGTGATTCATGTCCGCCCTCATAATAAAAAACATCTCTTTTGTCGGAACAGACATGCGTCGATCACCTCGCTGACATTCCTGGCCCGGGATGACGACCCTCTAGGGCTCTGATCTGGACAGGCTGGAGCTTGTGGCCCGGCACAGGATGTACAGTACGGAGAAAGAGGCGTGTTTACAGGAAGAGCACATTATAATGTACTGTCAAGACAATTCAATCCAAAGAGACGATCCAATGTCAAGACAGATTAAACATTTGTAATAATTCTAGGGCTATTCTAACTGCATTACATTTGAGGGTGTTCTTGGTATTTTGTCTACCCGTTAAAGGAGAAGGATGTAACATGGACCAGGAATAGAAACTTAACTCTAATTTCCAACACAACAAAGAGCAACATCTAAGTAATAATTCCACGTCTCAGCTCTGCTACAGAAATGAAGAGAAACAGGAAGAGAGAGCAGATTGCTGCGTGACAGAATACATTTTTCAGAGGAGAGGGGATTAAACAGCCTTATGTCACAGCATTTATTTCCCCCTGCTGTGATTATACAGAGGCTTGGGGGTTTTCAGCAGAGGATTGAAGAGAACGAATGAGACAGCGCCCTCATGTGAAACTGCCTCCATCATTGCATGTGCAGGGCTGTCCTCACACAGCAAGGTTAATCTCACAGTCCAATGTCCCCTTCAAAATAAAACCCCAGTCAGAAGCTCAGATGCTTAGCAGATTTGGCACAGATCACTGCAGTATACAAGACTTATGCAATGCTATATAAACCCAACCAGGACTTTGAAGGGTTGACACACCGGTCACTCAATGTAACGGACAGAACTACGACCAAAAACATCACTTTTTAATGTTGGAAGGAAAACTCAAAAAGCCAGTTCTGTGCGTTTGCATAGCTGTAGTCATTCATCACCCCCCAGTTCAGACTGGGAGTACTGGGGGTACTAACCTCATTCTCAGGTTTCACAGGGATCCTGCCAGACAGTGGCCCATATTGTAGTGAGACATGGAGGTGGGGAGTCGTGGTGCCACACTGACACCTTGTGGAAGTGCTGCTGTTACAGGCCACTTTTCTGTGGAACAAAAAAAATTCAATCTGTACATTACATGCATTACATAATATAGATTAAAACTGTGAAATCTGACTGAATACAAGCGTTAAAATACCTGTGTAATTTTCCTCACATATAAAAATGAAAAATGTACATTATGGCACAGTTGTAAAGCAATCTATACAATATTAAAATATAAAGCTGCAACGTTTAGTTGTCAGTTTATTAAATTAATCACCAACTGTTTCGGTAATTGATTAATCGGTTTGAGTAATCTTTTAATAAAAGTGGATTTTAGTGCAATATTGGATGTGAATTTGTTCCAAGCACAACATTTGTGCAAACAAAATCAACTTATTTGGTTCAAAACACTTTTCCTCAATGTGAGCAGAAGTGCCAGGGCTATAAAAATCATTAGAGCTGCAATGATTCATTGATTAGTCAACTATTAAATTAATCGCCGAGTATTTTGATAAACGATCAATCAATTGAGTCCTTTTTTGAGAAAAAAAAAAGTGAAAATTGTCTGGTTCCAGCTTCTTAAATGTGAATATTTTCTGGTGTCTTTACTCCTCTATGACAGTACACTGAATATCTTTGAGTTGTGGACAAAACAAGACATTTGAGGACGTCATCTTGGGCTTTGGGAAACACTGATCGTCATTTTTCACCATCTTAAGACATTTTGTAGACCAAACAACTAATCGATTAATCGAGAAAATAATCAACAGATTAATTGACAATGAAAATAATCATTAGTTGCAGCCTTAAAATATTACATATGGCTAAAAAACAAAACATAAAATTGAAATGTAATAACCATTAACCTGTTGATTGATTCTGTACGTGAGTTTGAGAGGAGTGTAATCACTTTGTTCACCTTAAACTTGCTCAGGATGTTTCAGCCATCTGACGCAGCTGGAATTCAGCTCACTGAGAGAAAGTTAAGTGAGATTTAGATGTTTATACATTTATCAGATGAGGATGGTTCCAACTTGTATGAAACAAAAACAAGGAGAGAAAGAAATGAACAGATGTTGCCGTTAAAATTCAGAGCATTGAAATGTTAAAATTAGATCTTGCTGCATGAAAAAATTCAGGGTTATCACAGTTTTACAGCTCAGTTTTGATGAAAATGTACATTGGATGTGTTTAGACATATATGTGTATACGTTTTCTGCAGTAAAATCCTGAGGATATAACATCACACTGTATATATCAGGAGGTTAAAGCAGACTGGCGAGAATCATCAGCCTCAGACAAAGACCTTTTTATACACATTGAATGTTTTATTAAAAAAGAAGTTATAACAGTTTATTTTATACACAACTATTTATGAGGTTATAAGCCTATTAATAGAGAGCATTTGTCTTTTTTGACAAGCATGCCCACTTCACAATGCAAAGAAAAAAACAAGAGGGCAAAGAGGGTGATAAAAATAAAAGACCAAGGATGGACTTTTTCAGAAGAAAAAAAAAAATAAACCTTTTGACTTTTTAAACCCTCAAGTATCACACACTAGGTAACAAATACATAGTTTCTATAAAAAATAAACAAAAAAACAACTGCCATTTTCCATGCTGTGTGTGCCTTGCTGAAATCCCCCTGATGGCAGCGGTCGGCCAGCACAGGGCACAAATCCACACGAGCACAAGACGGGATAGGAGGTGTGCACCAAGCGAGCCTCGACTCCACACCAGAAGCATGCAAGTGCACGAGGAGACACAGTCAACACACGGAGGGGGGGAGGTGATATTACAGGATCAGGGTGCAGCTGTGCTGATAAAACGGAGGACGTCCCGTCTATAGATTAATGATAGACCAGTCCGTTTAGCTGAGGAGGCCCTCCATCCTTATTGTATCCGGTGGGGGTGTGGGGGAGTGTGTTGTGGGGCTATGGCTCTGGACTAGACCTCCTCTGCAGGGTTGCAGTTACAATTTTTGAGGCCCCGTCCCATCATGTTAATGTCTGGAGTCGCTGTTTAAAACTAACACATCTGTACACCTGTGGTCTTAGAGCAGACGAGGTGGAGGAGGTGGAGGGGAGAAAGCCAAAAGGGAATTAAATAAAAGCACAATAAACATGTTTTTTTCCACACTTTTTTTTCAAAAAATAATTTAGAATTCAAGTTGCAATGGGAAACATAATCATTCACTGGTTTGAGGACATTTTCTTTAGTTGAGTTAAAGACGACCTGAAACACAAAGGCAGTAATTATTTCTCTTGACCTTGAATTGCGGAGAACAAGGGAGGCCACCGAAAAGATCAGATGGTTGTTACCAGAGCTGAGTATTATCACCAATTTATTGCCCAACAGACGCAAATAATGCTGAAAAACCAAAACCTATATGATTTTACCCAAAACACAAAATTTTTGAAAAAGACAAAAAATATTAGTTCCCTGTTGCACCATTGCATCATAATGTGCTATTTTTATTACAATTCTCAACTCGGATATACTGTTTTTATTTTCAGCACTCGCATACAATACTGCACAAATGGAAAGTAAAACAAGAATTACTTAAAACAAAAAAGATCAAGTTCTCATCAGTGTGATAATTTAGCTGAACCATAACTTAAAAAAACAGTGGCGCTTGAGATTAAAAAAAAAAAAAGGAGGTCTGTATTCATGAATAAATAAACATTTATAGGCAGTTCGGGGAGAAAAAAAACAAAACAAGAAGCCAATTTAAATTGCAGGTTTTGTTCTGTTGTGAGTGGATCACAATCGTCACCACACGAACATTCACATAGCTTTATACTGCCTTCAACATGTTGAGTATCACAAAAAGTTAGCTCTGCTGTGACAGTTAAAAATGGCTGCATCCTGCTGGAAGCTAACCCCGAGATAAAATTAAAAAAAAAACCTCCCCGGGCTGGATGAGAAAAATTACCCCGTTAATTTTAAATATCAGAAATTAAAAACAAATCAAGGAAAGTGTCTCTGTTCTAAATCGGCATTCAAATGTGGTGATAATTGTGATTTAAATCATGTTTTTGAAAAAAAAATCCAATCTCTTGAAACGGGCTGAACCACTCTTTCTTTTAAATGTTCTGTACAGTCAGCTCTATCAGGCTCACTACAGGTCAAAACCCTAGTTTGAAATCACTCATTTGTACAACTCTGCAAGAAGAGGACAAGCAGGCATGTCTATGGAGTACATTTAAACACACGACAGACACTAACTAAAAATCAGATGAATGCTTTTATCAGGTACCAAACTAAGCTAACTCTATCTGTAATACAGCCATATAGCATATGTATGTTGTTTAGTGGAAGTCAACACCCGGCGAAAAACTAACTATCCTGTCAAAAACACATGATTTTCCATCCTTTCAACATGTTCCCGGGTGAAAAATGTTAATCGCTCTGCAAGATACAACCAAACTGTGTTTCAAACCCTGAGCCAGAAAAGTCTAACAATCCTAGATTAGCTCAAATATACAGCCCTGGGTGTTTTAGATGTCGAATCACAATCTGCACATTGGCAGAAAGAGGAGAGTAAAAAGTAGGATGAGTGAAAAACAATGTGCTTTTTGTAGTTTAAGTTTTTTGAAAACATGGTTTTTGGGGACTTCTTCAATGGTCGCCCTTCAACGTTTTTGTGATGAGGCACAGAAGAGGGAGTTGAGATCAGAGGTGACCTTTTTTCCGAGTACGATTCAGCCTTGAATCTCCCGCTCGGGATCCACAATCTGCCACACAAAAGCAACCAGTGACTCTTACTGCAATCTATGAAGTGAATACATTTCGAGGTTCTCTAGGTAGTTTGACTGCCGTGTCGGCCTCGACGGGCAGTGTTTTTTGGGTTCAACACTGAGTTTCCACGAGGCTACAAGGAGGTGTCTTACCACTGTACAAGGTAGATGCTGTACACACAAAACAAAAAAATCCAAACGTGTTGACCCCCCCATCGGTGCAAAAAAAATACAGGAAATAAAAGAAAGTCAAAGATTGCAATTTCTTTCCACGCATCATGGATTTACATCTTAACCCGCCACATTGAATCAACAATAACACCTTTTTTTTTTTTTAAAGTCAAATCTGTACATTTGAAATTAATTCCCCTCCAACGAAAATTGCTACAAGCCGAAATGTCAAACATTGAGCTCTTATTTTGTAATCTTGTTCAAAACTACTGATCCAAATAGAGGACAAAAAAAGTGGGAGTCCAGGTGATGCAGTCGGGGGGTACAAACATTACCACAGGGCAGACCAGTATGAAAGGGCATGCATGGGAGCAAACTCCAGGTTAACAGTGGAATGTGAGGAGGGACCGACACTACACAAACTTCAAGAAATCATTTTTACTCAGATCCACTCCATAACCATATGACCATGTTTGTTGCTTTTTCACTTAAAATTAAAACGGAAACTTTGGTGCTGGTTTTCTAAACTCACCCGAATAGGTGATAATTACATTCTTTCTCTACCTGAAAAGTTCTTCTTGACCGATAATACGAATAGAAATGTGTTTTTTAAAAGCAGGACAGGTGATTGAAAGCCAGTGGCGTCCTGCAGAAAACTGCATGGAAAAATGAAATCCATATGGTTAGATGGTTAAAGGGTAGCTCTGGTGTATTTTCCAGTTCCCATCATACCAAGTGAGTCTGACCAGAGTTTCCACAAAAACGCCACTTTCCGTCCTCATTGCTTTTGTGCACACGTCTTCCGTACACTTTACGCAGCTAGTTCCACAAATCAACACCGAAAGCACCCGACACGCGTCTTTGTCGCCACATTGTCGCTCACCCTGTAACAAGACATTGTGTTTAATTAATTCGTATTCAAAGACCTGACCTCGTTGAGCATTTATTTTGCACTGCACAGCGGCACATGTAGACAGGCAGCTGGTCACAAAGAGTAACAAAAAGTTAAGTAACATGCCAAAAGTAGCATCTAAAATCAATCAATATGTTGAAAAAGATATGCTCAGGAAAGCATTCAGGGTTGATTTATGAGCGTCACTTATTGTATTTTTCATATAAAAGGTGTGCCATGACACCTTAGGTGTGATTGTGCGCCTCAAAAAGTTGACTACGGGATAATATTGTAGAGCTTCACACCCAGGCAAGCAAGACCCTAAGCAGCTCTGTAGTGGAGCAACTAACATGTTTGTCAGAATCAATCAGCATTGTGGAGAAAAGAAAGGAAATTTAGGTCAAACATATATACTTTTTCATATTTTTAAAAATTTGAGTAAAGAAACGAGATGTTCACGGGGAGACTTCCTGCCTACATGACACACCTTAAAAATGCGGAGGTGACGGGGAGAGAGTGTAGAAAGCAATCGCGACATAAGTGTGGGGAGAAACAGCTACAGAACGGGAGGGGTGTCTGTCAAACACACCAAAAGGCTAGATATCCATAAAAATCCTTGTTTAGTAGTAATAATAATAATAATAATAATAATAATAATAATAATAAAAAAATCAACTTGTTTAAATATGAATATTATAAGTCTGCTTTCTCATGGTTAGGAAATCAAATATAGTCTCTGTGGGGGTTAAAGGAGGAGGAGGACGAGGAGGAGGACGAGGAGGAGGACGAGGAGAAGGAGGAGGAGGCGGGATGGGGGAGCCCTCCTATCACTACAATTCCATGTCCTGGGCCTCGTCTTCTGAGAAATCAGACATGGAGCTTTCAGATGAAGAGTCGCCTGCCCCCTCTTCCTGCTCCTTCAGAGCCTCCTCTGTTGCATATTTCTGGATGTACTCTGTGGAGGGAAAGACAGAGAGGAAAAGAAAGAGAGAAAGAGAGAGAGAGAGAGAGAGAGAGAGCACGGTCAGACAGGAACAAGTGAAGGCCTAGAGAATAAATAGTGATCAGAATTACTTATTAGGTATTCAAATTGGGGGAAATAACTTTTTTCCAGGGGTGTAATAATCTAAGGGTGCTTCCACTTTCAAGTTTGTTTCATTTGGTCCGGAACAAGGGGAAAAAAATGATACATTGCTGCATTTTAGTTCTGGCCCGGTTCCTGTTCACACTGACTTTTACAAACAAACCAAGAGGAGTAAACATGGGAGTTCTACAGACTGACAGGTAACTCGTTGATTGGACAGTTCTGGCGATTGTCACCCTGCATCATCAGGACTCGGGGACTGACAGAACTTAATGCCGCACTTTAATGCTTCTTGATGTGTATATTTTACTGCTGTCCAAGCAAAATTTGTTTTAACGCCACTCATTTCTTTAACGCATTAACTTGCGATTTTTAGGTTGCAGCGGGCTCAGTTTTAAAGCTAGAGTGAAGATACTGGCATCATGTGAAATTAGAAAACCTGAGGAATCCATCGGTACCAACCATACTTGTTTGTCGCGGAGGAGGCTAAATAACGCTCCAAACTTACGCAAAATTTTGGCAAGGAAAAACTGTCATGGCCATATTCAGGGGTCCCTTCACCTCAAGATATGTGAATGAAAATGGGTTCTATGGGCAAGTCATAGTCAAGTCAGCACTCTGACAGCTGTTGTTGCCTGGTGGGCTTGAGTTTGCCATGTTATGATTTGAGCATATTTTTATACTAAATGCAGTACCTGTGAGGGTTTCTGGACAATATCTGTCATTGTTTTGTGTTGTTAATTGATTTCCAATAATAAATATATACATACATTTGCATAAAGTAGCATATTTGCCCACTCCCATGTTGGTAAGGCTGAGTATTAAAAACTGGACAAATCTCCCTTTAAGGTACATTTTGAACAGATAAATAATGTGTGATTAATTACGAATAACTATGGACAATTATGCGATTAATCGCAATTAAATATTTGAAGTATATTTAGCCTTAGTATATTTATGTTCTTTCATTAAAAACTGATTATAAGTATTATTAGTATTATTAGACTGCAAATTGACCACATGTTATGATGAATGATGGTAGAGACAGGACTTTACAAAAGCCCCTTTAAGCGCTCCGAGACGACTTGTGCGAACGCATTGTGCGAACGGCCTTAAATACAGATCAATAAGATCACTTCTGGAACAGATTTCACGATCAGCAGATGGATTAATTAGTAGTTTAGCTCTTGAAATAATACTAAAATCACATATCTGTCATCAGAAAATCTAGTGGTTGGCTTGTTTGCTTTCACACCACAAACAAGCCACACCAGAGTCCGCTTGGAAGCGGACCAAGACCACCTTTTCAAATGGTCTCGGTTTAGCTGCTTGGTCCACGCCAGGGTTCGATTTACAGCTTTCACACCAACCCAAACAAACCACACTAACCGGAAAAACAGACCTGAGCTCGTATTAACCAAACCAAACAGGTTAGGTGTGAAAGCACCCTAAGAATCTAAAGGGATGTGGGATATACACCCAGCAGATTTTGACTTACCTTTGATTTTCTGCTTGTACTCCTCTGGCCGGTGAAGGTACATGGCAGCTGCATCTCCATTCAGGGGGTCGATGGGGTTTGGGTAAGCCAGCAGCTGCGGCAGGAACGACTCAAAGATGTTGGTCAGATCTGGGGAAGAAGGCAACAGATTACCAATAAAATAAACCAAATTAATGACCACACAGTTATATAACCTGCTGATTTAATGGCAGTTAGTGTCAGGGCTTCTCTCATAAATCTCCCCATTAATCTGAAGGAATTGCCAATTACATGTCTAATATAAAACTGCTGCCTCTGTTAATTGGCCACAGGAGAGCTCATAATCAATTTACACACATATCAGTCAGTGATGACCATACAAAGAGGTGTATATGCTAGCAACAAGACCTCACAGCCTAGCATAAGGCATACACTAATCCCTTTCACTAGCAGGCCTCAGCTTTCTCACAGAGGCCTAGTGGAAAAAAACTGCAGTTCTGCTCTCGTCTCCTAGGTGTCACTGTCGAGTCCATTCAGTTGAGGAAAACAAAACACTTTCCTACAGTCTATTGTACAGTTTTATCATGTTTAGGTGATTTAATCAGCTGCTTTTGTTCCCTCTTGCTTTGTGGAGAATCACTACACACAATGCTTGGTTGATTGGTCTATTCTTTCCATGTTTGTGCAATCTGATTTTCTTTTTCCAAACACTAAAATGCGACAAAATCTGCAGCATTTTAAGCACAAACAAAAGGTAAAATAACACAAATGTGAATTTATTTTAGAGGAAAATTAGCAAATCTTTTCCTCTTAATATCAAAACACTGGAAACGGTGTTCCTCTGAATACCATTTAGGGTTTTAACATTTGCCTTGGAGTCATATCCACAACACCAGTGAAAATAAATAGACAGGGATGCTGAAACATCTGCTAGGGATATTACTGTAATGCCATTCATATTGCTCAACAACTATCTTAGCCCTGTGGAGGGGGTGTGATGAGAAATTAATGGTTGAAATAGGGAGAAGGGCACAGGGACATGGAGAGCAGGAAGAGAGACTCGCGGTGACAGTGAGAAGAGCAACTGGGTGACAAAACGGTAAGTACAATCATGTGAGCATGTCGCCGTCTCTCACAGCTGACAGCCTGTAAATCATTCCTGTCGAAGGTGAGTGTTTTCTGACCTTGCTGGGTGAGGGGTATTACCTCATTAGTGTTCACTTCTCCCTCTCTGTAAGTGGATTAGGGGTGCACCGCTGCCTAATGTGGCCACACTTGCTAGCGCGGTCACCTTTTTGGCGCTGATGGCACCGTGTCAAGTTTCTTCGCACATAATCGCAACAGACCCCGGTGGGGGAAACTTAATATGAACACGTACGCAGCTGGGCCACTCACCATAAAGGGCCGTCCATGTCTGGTTGATGACATCTAAGCACACTGTCCCTGACCTGGGAAACCAAGAGGAGAAAACAGAGTTAGAGCGGTAGAGCCGAAAGGGAGGGAAGAGCGTGCAGTGTGTGTCCCAGATCAGGGGCTGGATTCTACACAGAGTATGTCAACAGTTCAACGATGCTTGTCCTTTAAGCAAAAGTGGCTGAGAAATGAAGCCTTCTTATGCCAAAAAAATGGAGTACAAGGGTTATCCCTTGCGGCCCTTTTCACTTGTGTGGCAAGATTCTTGTCAAGCTGTGAAATATAATGGTCGAACGAACCAGGTAGTTGCAATAAAATGGTTATCAGTCACTGGTTGATATATTACTTTAAAGGGGACATATCATGCTCATTTTCAGGTTCACACTTGTACTTTGGGTTTCTACTAGAACATGTTTACATGCTTAAATGTTGAAAAAAAAACATTATTTTTCTCATACTGTCTGTCTGAATATACTTGTATTCACCCTCTGTCTGACACACTCCGTTCTAGCGCCTGCCTCTTTAAGACCCTCTCCCGAAAAAGCCCAGGCTGCTCTGTTTGACTTGCATGTACATGTGACATAGGAAGGGGAGCCAAATCTGAATGGCTTGTTGAATCACATGTTTTCTGATCTAGGCAGCCCATAAAAAAATTGACTGTCTTATTTCACAGTCTGTGGGTGGTAGGCACTCCAGATACCCAAATGTATGTGCACAAACACTAAAAAAAGTGAGTTTTTCATGATATGTCCACTTTAAGTAGACCAATGACAAAGCTAGGGTTGAATAATGGAAGATAAAAAAAAACACTTCCAGGTGTATTGATATATTTACAGTTTACCCTATACATTGTTTACATGTTGTCTGTTGTGCATTGAATTGAAATGTCACTGCGTGTACTGTAAACACGGTTAACAAGGAACTTGTCCCAGTTCACCACTGGTATTTCCGCTATGTCAGTCGTCTCCTGGTGGTGAATGTAAGTTTCTGATGGAAACCGCCCGAATGCAGCATTATTTTTTGGTCTTAGTGACACAAGACTGTCCTATCTGGGGAGGAGGCACAGGTTCAGCCTGTCCATCAGGTCTTCCCAGAGGCCAACCTTCACAGGTCGTGTCCTTCAGAGGATCTGCTGGCCTCTTAAGCAGTGGATTACTGGAGCCGAGAGAAACAAAGAGCTTGGCCACGTCCTGTATTTGTGTGATTTAATGCCGTTAGCCGATTATACTAAAACTAGTGGCTCATATAAAAGTTGTGATTCACAACATAAGCTCATATTTCTTTTTACTGTTTCTATTACTATTTTTCTATAACAAGCAAATATCATTAGATGAAATTTAATACACAAGGCCTTCATATGAGTGCCCCACAGATACAGTCTTCTGAAACTTACTGAATGTAATATATTTCATAATGCCTGCATAATGATGTATATATGCTCAACGACGGACTCTGTGACCTCATTCCGACTAATTCTCCCTCGCATGCATATAAGACTAGGAAAAAGCATCGTATAAAGGGGGAAAAAAAGTAAACTTAACTGTACAATCTTTAGTGTGATTTGCAGAGGTCCACAGGTAGGAATGAAAATTATAACACTATAAAAATGTCTCTATCTGTGTCTGTTTTTAAACAGAGCTTAAGGCAGCAGTTGCTACAAAAATATGTGTAAAGCTTGAATATCCTAATCGGCTGGGGACTTTCTAAACTAGTTACTCCACTCTGAAGTCCTTTTAAATTGTACTGTTATTACCATTTGCCATAAGTCTCTATTTATTGTATCTTACCTATTTAATCAATGTTTAGACTGATGGAATAAATGCTTTGGGACCATTTAGTGGTAAAGGTTAGGTTAGTTAGTTTCTAGGGTCTTTAGTTAGTCTTTGGTGTTTTGTAGGTTGTAAATGTTACGTTTATTATCTGCTATCCCTTTTTTCACGCTTCAGATAGCTTATCAGGTTGTCCCATTTCACATATCTCCATCAAGTTATATGACTAAACTTGTATCTTAACTGTGTTGTGAATAAATAAACTGAATTGATCTTAGGGCCAATAATCTAGTAAAACATTAACACTTCAAACACATGACTGAAATCAACTTACGCTTCGTCAATGTTGGGATGAAAAATCTTGTTCATGAATCCTAAAAAAGCAAGGTAGAGACGAGGAAAGTGTTATAAAAAATGAATGGGGTTAGGGGTTATCTTGATCTTATAATCCTTCATGTGATAGTAGTGCTCCTACCTATTGATGGCGATTTGAAAGGATATTTGTCGGGAAGATCTACTCGCACCTTCCACACGCCTCCTTCGTACGGTGCTACACATGAAGAGGGGACACAAAAAACAACGTCTGATGAGGGCAGAGGAGAGACTTTCATTCCATTGAACATTACATTTCATCCTTTATGCACTAGACACTGTAGGGTTATATCAATTTTCTGCACTCCTTTCTCCGCTCTCATAAACACAACAGAGAGAGAGGGGCCATTTGAGAAATGAGCCACACACACATACCTCTTCTCTTTGCCGCTTTCTTTTATCTTATGCAGTAATGTATTTCAGCCCAGGGGCATTCTTTACTTCCAAATCACTTCATATAATACACCGACATCAAAGAGGAAGAGTATGCGATTGTGTGTGGAGCTCTCCCAGAGTAGCTGTGTGTACTGAAACTGAGCAGCACATAAGACGACTGAAAACACACTTGTTGACCATGAACGGCGGTGAGCAACGTGCACTTTACACACACATGCGGGCAGAAAACAGTGTCATTTTATTTGGCATGGTTACGAGGCATCATAAACAGGGTCAAACGCCAACTTCCTCTCTTTACCGAGGCGTAAGTGGCGGTGGTTTTCAGTGCGACAGATGTTGCGAACAGCACACGAAAGAAGTATTTCCTGCTGATGAGGCCACTTGCATCCAAATTCCCCTCAAGCCCGGCTCCTCTGTTTTACACTTTGTTGCCTCGGGCCTGGTTTCAATCCGTTTTTTCGCGTTCCAGGCCTGCTGTGACTGAACTCTATTTATGCTCCACAAAAAAAAATGACTGATTCCTGTGATGTCAGCCCAACATTCGTTGTCATTTCATGCTCCGTTTAGAGTTTAACTAAACATCAGATGTGGTCAGATTATCAGTTTTTTTAACAGCTATGTCAATCTGGTGTTGCAAATAGTTTTTTAAATGTTAAATGTTTGGTCAGAGAGGAGTCGTTCAAGATCCCAAGTTAAACATTCCTTGATTTCATATTTCTTGGATGAAAACACACCCAATATCCTACGGCCACTTTCTGGAGCACATTAACTAGCCCGAATGAGGATTCAGCAACAAATTTTGTAAAGTTATTTTATGTGTCAGAACAAATAAATCTTTGTTGAATCAGAAAAAGAGAACTTACTTCCTTGTGGTCCGAAAAACTTCACTACAAATTCATTGAGTCCACTGAGGATGGTGACTTCATGCTTGCTCTCAATGCTGTAAAGGCTGTTAAGGACAACATCTCACGTGACTGCAGCATACACAAAAACAAACACAACCTGAGGGACTACAATAATGAACAAGTGTTAAATAACATTCAGGATCACTAACAATTTGATCTGTGAAATGGATTCCAGTGTAACACGTCATCACGTTGCAAGGAAGACAAAAGACACGAGCACGAGCCTGACCTTTTTCCTCTCTCCTAGCCAACATCGTCCTTTCATATCATACAGAGTTATGAGAAATAAAGAGGGGAATGATGGCTTTAGACAAGATAATGAAAACAAATCAATGCAGGAGAATTACACTTCGGATTCTGTTCATGACCCCTCGTCCTGGAGCCTCACTTCCAATGACAATCGATAGCCTCGCGCCAATTTGTCATTCTGCGTGTTGAATTAATATCCCCAGACTGAATGTGAAGTATGCAAGGCCAGTGACTTCAACACAAAAAAACAGCCAGCAGATCATATTCACCCATGCTTTCAGAACCATGCTGGCCTTCCTCCACCTGTCACTCTCTAATAGCTGCCCGGACATAAAACACAAGTCCCCACTGAGAAACACGGTCTCCTTACAAAGAGTGCCTGCAAGTTTATCTTACCACCTATACTGCTGAGAAAACCCAATGCACTCGCTATGCTCATCAACATTAGAACAAAAAGAAAATATAAAAACAACTTTGAACGTTGAAAACAACCTGATGCACAAGAGGAGAATCTCCCTCTATCTGAAACATACACACTTCAGTCTCACATACATACAGTACATGTAGTTCTCTGCTTCATAATTTGCATTTGTGTAGATAAGTAACTCTTATTTCAGATGAAATTACGTGAGATTCCTCAGTTAGACCAGTGGCTCCATTAACCTAAATAAGCAAATACTCCAGTCAGTCAGAGAGAAGCACTCGGACAAGGCAAGTTCAAGTTACTTAAAACTGAGATGTGCTTTTGTCAAGCAGTACACTAAAAGGTCATAACTAGGGCTGTAATGGTTCATGTATTTGTGCTGAACCGTCATGGTCCGAGGATCACGGAGCGGTTCACGCAGAATGCACAATGCCCAATTTCCTTTTAGCCGTATGCCGTTAGCAACGTGTACTGTGGTTAGAACAACATGCAGATTGGTGAGCGAGAGTCAAACTATAACGAGAGAAAATGAAACGCCAGAGCTGGAAGACCAGCCCGGTCAGCTACAACAGCAACGCAGAGAGAGTTGTATACAAGACAAGGACAGCGTGTCAGTGTTGCTCCACCATTGTAGGGTGTGTGAATAGAAACACATCGAACACGGTAACGCACATTTGACTGCATCACCCGATGAGCCAATCAGCACTCCTTCTAAGTTTTATTTTGTATTATTCTATTTATTTCACATTTGTAATTTCACTGCAAAAGAGATGCTTTTCAGTTTTATAGCCTATTGTGCCATTTCGAAAAGTTTTTGTTCAGTGTTCATACAGTGTAATACAGAAGTGTTTTTATAATAAAAATTGTTTACCAAAGTTGCCACTTTCAGTGGGCAAAATGCTACCTCCGGGGTAATGAACCGAACCGTGTGTTCTGTGTATCGTTACACCACTAGTCCAAACCATTTAATATTTAGTAGTTGTACAAGACTTCTTTGAAGAAGCTACTTTTCATCATTAGGGTTATTAATTTCTGACCATTTCATTTGCATCTTAGTGATCTATGGCAAAGCAAAGGCTCTCAAAAATGATTTTAATCTAACCCTCTCCATGCAACAGACTGCAGATAATGTAGATTTTGTAAACGTTTCGGTGTACAGATGCTAGGACGCCAACTACATTGTCAGAGATTAATAATAATAACAATAACTCCAGACTCGCTCGTGACATACACTCTAATGGGATGCAAGAATCTTGGTACTCACACAAAAAAAGAAAAGAAGAAAAAAGGACCGCCTGACCCAACTGTTTAACCAACCGAGATTTATAAAACCTGTATTTACCCGAATCATCTACCACAGGAGAAGTTTATACTCCACTTCCAGGCATAATTGCAATCATAACAAACCCAAAGGAACATACGATTTATTTTCATTCAGTGTATTATATGGCAAATCCAACATTGCAGCTATGAGCTTATAATGTGCGCCTCGCTCTGATTTATTTTCTGATCTCCACTCTTACACACAATAATCACAGAGAAATTATTTCCCTTTCATGTGAGCATGAGGGAAGAGGCACGGGAAATCAAATTGAAGCGGAGACTAAAGAGAGAAAAACAAACAAGAGGAAAAAGAAAGAGAGGAGAGAGAGAAAGACTGACATCAGAGACATCAGAGACAGAAGGTACACAAGATGGGATAAAACTCAGTTTTCCAGGAGAGACACACAGTAGCAGCTGGCTCGTCAATCCTGATTGAGTGAGTATCCCATTAGCGGCAGCACTGACCCCCAAAGGGTTAAATCAAACTGGAGGTTATTTTAAGCTCCGGTTGAGTCTGCGAAGAGCAGACTGAATCCCTGGCTTCTGCAGGGAAATGTGTCATTGTCAGACAGAAGAGGAAGCTCTCTGTTCTGACTCGTGTTGGAGTCAAAGAGCCACTCGGAGGATCTTTGATGCAAAGTCCAACGCAAAAACAAATAACCACCGACACTTATCTAAAGCGTGCTCGCAAAACAACTAACCGTATGCAATAGGGAGACTCCAGTCAGACGCATCAGACTGCATGCATTATGTTTACATTCTGCAGCTCACCGAGTTCTGCCCTTCATGTAAGGACACATAACTAATGTAGTGAAACTACTGGTGTGTGAGTGAATGTGTGTACGACAACAAGAGGGGAGAGGGAAGCAACACAGAGGAGGGGGGATGGTATGGACTGTGTGCGTTATGTTATATAGAGGACAGCAGTGAGAGGCAGGGCGGGGGGATAAGCTATTAATGGGGTTGAATCAACACTGATCATGCTGCAGGCTAATTGACATTAGCCACACTGACTGAGAAGCCAGAGAACAACTGGGCTACCTAGCAGATAGATTCTTAAAGTGACATTTTAGACATTTAAATTAGTTATGAGTACAGGTTTGCAGGATTCTGGGTTCACCTTACAAGACGGCAAAATTACAAGCCAGCAGAAATGCAAAGGTCGGTGTGTTTGTGATCTGTAAATATTCACATAACCATCGTGAGAACATGTGAGCGAATAGGGAAAAGGAGTAGCTCAAATTGATGCCATCTTCCATCTATCCAATCACCCACCAACCTTGCCTTCCTTACAAACCCCCTAGGTTAATGATATTAATAGGAGTGTGGTCTTTGTTAATTTGCTTGGTTAAAAGCCATAGCAGCAACACGCACACACATTACTCACAAGCTTTATTGTAAGGAACAATCTCTGGCTTTGATGTCAAACTTCAACACTCTCACCTTCTCCTCTCAATCCCAAAATTATACATTCACTCTATTGGACTCTGGCCATCTTCCACGTCATAATGACACAATGGTCTAATCCACTGTCCTTTTGTTTAATACTGGGAGACAGAAACCCCAAAGGACTCATTCCTCCCACCCAGTGAATAACTACAAGGCGCTGTCAACAGCAGCTCCCTCCCCCCATGAAGGAGTTTGGCAGGTATGTTAAAGCAGAAGGGAGTTCCTGGTAGAGCCAGTAAATTCTCAACAGCTTGAAGGAGTGAAGGATGTATTGACAGTTGAGTTGACAAACAGCCACTCAGCCAGTCGAACAGAGAGAAAAAGAAAAGGTGACGGTCACAAAACTGGCTAGGCAGGACAATCAGTATATACCAATTAATTATTTGCATTTGTTTGAGGTCTTTAAACAGAGGTGACACATTTTGTATTTCAAAAGGGAAGACAATTTGGTTTCATTCAAATAGCTGGCACGAATGCAAGACAGAGACTGGGTTGTACGGTGCATTTACATGCACATTAATAGACCTACAGCTATTAATCTATTAGTTGTCAACTATTAAATTAATCACCGACTATTTTGCTAATCGATTAATCAGTTTGAGTCATTTTTTAAGAAATAAAAAAAGTAAAAATCCTCTGATTCCAGCTTCTTAAATGTGAATATTGTCTGGGTTCTTTACTCTACTAATAATCATCCATAATGTGTATATAATAACTAAGTGGGTAAAGGCAAATAATAGAACAGCTAGAACAGTCTGGTAAATTCAAAAAAGTACATCACTTTACTGTAATGCAGCCTTTAAAACCAGGAAAAGACAACATCCATATTACAATATCCAAAATCTAAGACAACGTCTAGTCTCATATCACTATATTGATATATTGATATATTGCTCAGCCCTAATGTACATTTAAACACACTCTTGTCACCTAAGCAGGATGGGTTCAACAAATCTTAGGATAATTAACTCCTAACGACAGCGATTTGATCAAGGTTATGAATTTCCTCGTTCCTCATTCCCATCATAACGACTATCTGTCCATCCCCCCACCTTGGATTAGTATAGATAAGTCATAATCTGTGGACAGCACCAGGTCAATATCCTTTTGCTCACACTTCTAATCTGATACAGAGTGTCCAATCAATCCAGAGGAACACACACACACACACACGTCCTCATTGTCGTATCTCACACAAGCCCGAAAACCCTGAACTGTAACAGCAACACGGCCTCCATACTGGCTTGACAACACTCACACTGCGTAGACAGAAAAGGTCTAAAAGAACTACTTTCAGGCTACCAATTAGCCCGTTTCAAAGTTTATCCAAGCACTAAGCTCAATTTTATCCTGATTTTTTAACTTCATACAGCATTTAAAGGCTTAAGTGTAAAAATATGCAGTAAATAGCATTTACGGTTGTGGTCTAGACATGTCTTGTTTTCTTTCTGGTCCGTTCGGGCCGCTATCCCTGTCTGACCCTGGTTCAAAATATCTCATCCTGACCAACTTCTTGCTAAGTATGGAAAACAAACATGATGGGGGAATCATAAACAGCACTCTGTGAAACAATGTGGTGTCAACCGTGCGTGAACATTTCCCTCTTGGGAGACAGAAGAGTTGTTGATCTAGTGAAAGGGAGGCACTGGCTAGTTTCAAAGCAGTTCCTTGTCTCGTATTTCTTTTGACAAGAGGAAGGGAGGGAAAGTCCTCCACTATCCTTTCATCAACAGGATGCAGTAAAATTTAAAAACCCAGTATCAACTTCTTAGTTTTTCTGAAAAACAAAGCAATCAAAAACAATATCATCACGGAGAGATCAAAACCATTTCTTCAAATCTTGTGCATCTTTATGTCTTTGGCACGGACAATCAAATTCAAAACTGACTCCGCAGGCCAGTTATTTACATCTGAGCTGAGCACACAATAGTCTGACCACCTGCTGACACCTCCAGCTTCAAGTAATCCTTTTAAAAGGGAAGGTGCATAGCTTCTGGGCAGACTGGGCTGAAATAACAGGAAAGGCAGCAAATCAAATAATCCCGGAGGCACTGGGAGAGAGAGAGCTAGGTTAGTGAGTAACAGAAGGGACCATGCAGAATTTCCAGTTATTAATGGCACTAACCAGAGAAGAAGACAGACAAAGGCTGAACATAAGAAGCAAAGCAAAGCTAAGAAGTCTGCCTGAAAGACATTAATAGTCCGTAACACCCCAAAAAGCCAGTGGGGAAGAGGAACATAAAAAGAGCGCGTAGAATAGGGTCAGCCAACAGAACAGGGGGCTGAAAACAGGGGAGAAAAAGAGCATGAGAAGATGATACAGAGAGTTGTTGAAGAATAAAACAAAAAGAAACATGTAAAGAGTGATGCCAAAGGAGAGGCAGAGAGATAGTAATGCAGATATAATGAGAGAAAAGAGTTGAGCCTGGTGAATGCATATCTAGCCTTGCAGGCAGGCAGATCTGTGGATGTGAATGACATCATTGCTGTGGACTGCAGGCCGATGATGATGATTTAGCTTTTCTGTGTGTATACAGACACATAAACGTCTGGATTTGACTTAGCTAAGAAACTGTATGCTATAATAGTTAACAGTTAAGAGTCAATCCAGATTTACAGGGGATTGGCAGGTCAATATTAGCAGGAGATTTTTCTTTGGAAAACTGCTCAAATGTAAGCATTATTATGCAGTTTTGTTTCAGAAGAGTTTTTGTTAGGAACATGGTAAAAGATTAGACTGAAGAGTTGACAGAGCAGTAACAGAATGAGAGGCAGCATTAAATACAACGATGTTAAAGATGTATCAACACATCAGAAATATAACGGGACATTATTAACGTAAATAGAGATGAGTGGGGCCAAGTAAAGAGCCCTGTGGCACACCTTTATTGATAAACCGTGACTTGTTGAGGTTCTCCATAATAATTCTAAATTGCTTAGGGACAGATTTAGAAAGAGTTTTGGCATAAAGTTCAACACTCCGACAGGCTGTTCAAATACACCATTTGTGGCTATACCAACGAAAATTCGTAGGAAACACGCGAAAAAAAGAGGAATAACTTTTCGTAAGATATCATACAAACCGTTGAATGAGGATACGCTGACCCCGACCACTAGATGACCTGTCAACACAAAAGAGATTGCAAACTCTAATGTCATCTCCTGCCACTAGGGAATACAGCTCTGTTTCAGAGATGCCTTGCTGCATATCTACATACAGTGAAGTTCATGCTGTCAGCACGTGGTTGTTTTTTTTGCACTGGACAGTAATGTGGCCTTGGATAGAGCGATACCATGGTGTGAGGAGGAATTTAGTACATAGGGATTGATGTTAAGTTGTCAAATGAGTTGTTTCATATGGAAGAAACACTAAAACCTTCACAGAGAGCAACTTGTTTAAGAACACATCTTCATTTAGCGATAAGAAGGCAGCAGCCTCTCTTTCGTTTTCTCTCCCTTACACACATATTGTAGCAGCAATGTACAATCAAAGGCCTTGCAGATGAAAGGCAGGAAATATAGCAGCTGTCCTCAGAGTGTGAGCAATGGGGAGGCTTCCTCCGCCGAAAGAGATGCAAGTATAGACTACCAAAAGTCACAAGCTAATATTCTTCACCTACAAAAGATAGAGAGAACTTAACTTGAGACAGTGAGCTACATCTTGCAATAAGGACAACAGAAAGCAGCCTTGTACATTTGAAAAACAATAATGAAACGGACAACAAAGTCAATACCAACAGTACACCAACAACAAAGCTGTTCCTTCTTCTTCCTCCCAATATGGGCTCAATGCCCACTCTCTGATATTCAAAGAGAGCCAGAAGAAAATGAAGTTTGCATGTGTAAGTATGACTATGAGAGGGTTGGCTTGTTTGCAGTCTCTGGCAGCATACACCTTTATCTACACATGCGTATTGTTTCTTCTTAAGTCTTAGCCTGTGTGTAAATGTGCCAGTGTTTGTGCATTAAACTTTTTATGCATTAGTACGCTCACAGCACAGGCCAAGCAGGATTACTGTGTGACCTCCGCTACACTCAGAAAAACAGAGGCAGCTAGTGTAGCACAGCAACCATCCTGCCACAGCAGGCAGAGCGAGTGATAGGCACTGTGTTGCTGTGAGAGTGTGATTTAATCAGTTCAACACCAAACAAACACCGTCACCGCAGCCGTCACCAGCCCGACCCCGCTGACCCTCTCCTCTACCCTTCTCCATCTCTCACCGAGGCTAACGTTTTCCCCCAGCTGTTTATTTTCATTTATTGCTCATTAAGTCAAACTCTCTCTACTTCATTTGAATGCAGATTTGGAGCCTAACTGAACCATTTGAACCATCAGAAGCCCCTTCATACCCCAGCTCATTGACTCAGTACATATAGATAATCCTGTGAATACATGGTGAGCTTAAAAGGGGACGAAAATGAGAATGAAGCCAAGTTTAACAGCAGCTCCCATTCATCCAGAATACAGATGGCTACGTTTAAAGGTTATATTGATTTGTGTAGACATGTCATTTAAAAATGATCAAAAAAAACATTATGACTGTGAATTCATAATTTAAAAAATTTTGGCGGGTCCAAAATGAATGTTTTGTTTATCCCTGTGGAAGATATCTGACGTTCGGTTCCCACTTCTAACAAGGCTTGTGAGACAATAGTAAAACGACGTTGGTATCACGTGGTATCTCTGCGTCGTCTGCAATCAAGTTAACAGTTAGTGTGGAAAAAAACAGATAAATGGCTGAGTTTGATACTGGTGCCTCCATCAGGCTGCAGAATAAGTGAATAGCTACTGTGGAAACAATGTAAGCCTATAGCTAGGCCTACATGTTGCAAAATTACTTTTACTCTACCACAAATGATTCATCACTTGACATGACTGTCTGAGTCATTCCACTCGACCATGAAATATACAGGTTGTGCAACGAACCGTGGAAATTGTGGTGCCCTCCACTGTACAGGACGTACGAACTAATGCAATGCATACTGTCAGTTATTCATGGTCCCAAATCAGATTTAGACAACAACCACGTTTCCGCATGCTAGTTCCTTCGTTGTCAACGTATGGCGTGGTGGTTTTCAGTTCCAGTATGAGGCGAGGATGTCTTTGCTGTTCATGACTGCCCTGGCTGGCTCTGATAACTGAATATAGCAGGTATACTGGTATGATACTAACATGCCTGCGGTCATACCAGCTGCTCTCACTTCCCCTTTTTCCTGCCCAGATCCCACAAGTGATATGAGAGATCCCCCCCCCATAGCTTTGTAGATCTGAGGAACTAAGGACTTAATAACCAGTACTACAACATACTTGTAAACAGATTAAGCACATGTGATTAATATGCGAAAGCAAAACAAATGAATAAGCCACAAGGAGCGATCTAATCCTTCAAAGACGGGGCTAAAATAGTGGTGATGAAGCTCATGTTTACTAAGACTTTAAAGCAGAACTATGTATATGATATTCGGATTAGGGCTGTCAATCAATTCCAATATTTAATCGCATGATTGTCCATAGTTAATTGCGATTAATCACACATTTTTTTAATCTATTCAAATTGTACCTTAAAAGGGAGATTTGTCGAGTATTTAATATTCTTATCAACATGGGAGTGGGCAAATGTGCTTGCTTTATGCAAATGTACGTATATATTTATTATTGGAAATCAATTACCAACAGAAAAAAAATGACAAACATTGTCCAGAAACCCTCACAGGTACTGCATTTAGCATAACAAATATGCTCAGATCATAATATGGCAAACTCAAGCCCAACAGGCAACAACAGCTATCAGTGTGTCAGTGTGCCGACTTGACTATGACTTGCCCCAGACTGCGTGTGATTATCATAAAGTGGGCATGTCTGTAAAGGGGAGACTCGTGGGTACCTATAGAACCCATTTTCATTCACATGTCTTGAGGTCAGAGGTCAAGGGACCCCTTTGAAAATGGCCATGCCAGTTTTTCCTCGCCAAAATTTTGCGTAAGCTTGGAGCGTTATATACCTGTAACCTCCTTCCCGACAAGCTAGTATGATGAATGACGTTTTATAGTTTCATATGATGCCACTATCGTAAAAGTGAGCCTGCCTCAGCCTAAAAGCCGCAAGTTGTGTTAAAGAAATTTGTGGCGTTAAAACGAATTTGCGTTAACGTGATATTTTCGCATTAACTTTGACAGCCCTAATTCAGATGTCTACAAAGTTGTCCACAAACCAACTTATAAAAGGATCAGGAAGCTCTCTTTAAGTCAAGTTTCTAAATGCATGACACGAGGCACATTAACTTACTTTAACCTCTGCTTATCACTAAAAACACAACATAAGCTTCACTGATCTCTGACAGGAAACTGGTTACATATGTGACCAACAAAACAGCCCTGTTATCCCCGCATTTATCCTTTGCCAACTACTGCTGCCAAATCATCTTAGGAAATGAACTAGACAGCAGTTAAATAAACTGAAGAAAATTTCGCCACAGCATTTGTTTTGCATTGGAGCTCAGTTTGGTGACAATTACCCCAAAACTAACAGGCCATAAAGGCCTACGACATGAGTACAAAGGCTTATGCTCTGCTACAGCCATGCTGCTGATGCATGTTTCTGACTACCAACCACTTTAACAGGTTATACAGTATGTTTTTTGTGGTTATGTTTATGGAACTACTAACAGCTATGTCAGTAATATGGAATAGAGTAGGTTAGCTCGCACCGAGCTCGTTCTGACACAGTGAGTGTTTAAATTTCCGATGAAGCACTTGGAGCCGGCGGGTGCGGTCTGTGCGAAAGAAAAACCTTGCAGCGCGTTTTACATATCAATAGACACATGGCCCCGAAAGGCCTGACTCACTGAAATCCACATGTAAATGTCTGGTAGCTGTTAAGTGCTGCACTCACTGGATGGTGGATGGGAAGTAAATTAACTCTTCACCTAATACTCCAGTTTCGTTTCTGCTTTGAAAATTAAAAAGGTCAACATCTAGAATTTTAACACATATGATAAGACAAAGGATTACGTCTACGATTACGTCTGTAATTGTAACAGATACTTTACAGTAAACTAACCCACATAAAACATGTATACAGGTAGTACATTTTACCTGGTCTCATTCACAAGTGTTAATAAAACTGTGCTTTCTCAGCCTACCTAGAAAAATGTAAACACAGAGGCATACAATCCACCCCTGAGGCTAGAACACCTTGCTGAACATTTTCAATAGTAACAGGTTTGAAAATTCACATAAACATAAGAGCCGTCTTCGCAATCCACAATTTGCATGTGCAGTGAAACAATAGAAAGACCTACTTTTTTTTAATCTACCTTGAAAAAAAGAATGAAACACAAATACCCAGCTCTATGCTCAACAGTTAACCCAAAATATTAGAATTATTTTGCAATGCAGATTTGGTTTCCATTAATTAAACACAGGCCTGACTACACTGCGTTAGCTGATGGCTACCTCCCTGTGTGAGAGCCGGAGCGGCACAGTACCGCACAGGCTAAGTTCTTTGTCTTCTCTGGTGAGAGATGAGAGCCCACCCACCGCAATCAAACGTGACTCCCTCAGCTGCTCCTCCTCTCAGCCCTTCACTAAATCAACAGTCTATTTACAGCAGAGTCTCCGTGTGTGTGTGTGTTTGTATGCACGCAGCTCAGGCGCGTGCATACACACAAACGAAATTATCATTAATGATCACAAAACTGAGCCAGGGCAGGAGAGACAATGGCCTGAATCTGAGGCAACCACCTAATGAGCAAATCCAAGAACAGACGAGACAAGATTCGCCGTCTGAAACCTGAATTTCAACACTGACATGTTAAGGGAAACTGCTAACAAACCTGAATTTCAGTGTAGAAAGAGACAGACTGACATGTGACTAATTTTATCAGCTTGATACAGACGAGACGCACAGAGGCAGATTACCAGATAGAGTCAAGTGTTGGGTGTGGAAGGTGTAGGTTGCACTCTTTTGATAAGGCTCTTTTGCTTCACACACAGGCATACATTTAGCCAAAACAAAGACATACTTTTAAGATAACTGGGCTCAGAGTCACTGGCCCATATGCCAACATTATGACCAAACATGTAGCTCGCCATAATGATCACTTCGATTTTCCACATTAAAGCAGCGGTGCACGTGAGCGGCAGAGGCAGGCTGAGCTCCCCAGTGCAAGAAAGAGAAAAAAAAAAAATCATGTGAAACAAAGAGAGGAACTTCAGTCCATCTGTTTTTCTAAGGGAACTCAGCCATGCGTGCAGGAAGCTTCACTATTTTCACCATGGGATTAACAGTGAGGGCCTCAATTCTCCTACTGTCAGAGAGGTGCCTTGCTCCTGGACCCCCAAAACAGGACTGTCAATCAAGGTGGGGGCCCTCTGAGTAGAAGGGGCCTCGTGCACAATTTACTGGGTCACCTAATGCTCCCTCATGAAGACATAAAAAGGAGAAAGAGCAGGAGGTTGGTTAGGACTGGATGATGTAGCATATTTATAAGAATACTAGCATGGACGCAGACAAAGACGTATGTACACTCTAATCACAAAAGAAGGAGATATAGAGAAGCAGATATAGGTTTCGTCCGAAATTGTGCCCGAAAAAAGCCATATAAACTGACAGAAAGAGATATCTAAGACAAAAACACAGCCCAAGAGCCACAAAATACAAGTCTTAGACATAGACTGTATGTGACTGTACACAAGACAAAACCATTTGAATCTATGTATTATAGTATCCGCTTTCCCAGGACTTGAAGACACCATAAATATCTCCTTTCAGCCATCCTAATTCCATACCATCACTGGTTCAGTGGGAACAGCAGGTGGGCCATTCCCGACATTGTCTTAGGCAGTGTTTGAGCTTCTTACTTCAGATTAAATATTAACCTGGAGCTACAATAAACATGGGCTACAAAGTGATAACTGGGCTTTAGAGGAACCGTATGGCCAATGCCTACTGAAGCAAGGCTAAGTAGAGGAAAAAAAACATGGTTGAAGTGCACTCCCATCACCAAACAACATATAATTTGGCTGTGAATAAGTCGCAACATCTGTTTTGTGTTTTTGTCGGTCGTGCTTTTATACCTACAGCATACCATTTTTGCTGTCAGCATAATGCAAACTGGTACTGTGGCTTGCAAGTTTTCTGTACGCCTCTTAGCTTCTTTGTGTCTACTGCTGTGAAGTTATTTCTATTACATACATAATAACAAAGCATTTTTGTTCATGCAACTTCATCACCAGGCCAGAGCTTTCCCCATTCATTTCCTATTCATACAATCAGTCTCTCAGTCAGGAACAGGCAGAAAACTGCTGGCTCCTTCGCTACAGTAAACTGGGTCTAGTTGGTTCAGCGCCGCAATAATAGCGCTGGGTGCAGATTAGCCGCCTGTGACTGTGTGACATGGTCTGACACAGCAGCGGGAGGTGGAGGTCACAGGGGCTTTCTGTAAACGGGAAACACAAAAGACTCCGCTGCTGATGCCGTCCGGATGTCATGTCACAGGGGCACAATGGAGCCGAAACACCAAGCGGGGTGCAGATAAAGCTCAGGATTGGTATTCCACTCAGGGAGGATGGAGGGATGTGGTGGGGAAAGGAGCAGGGGGAGGACATTAAAATATAAAAAAAGGAGGGAGGAGGTGGACACTGCCCCGGCTAGAAGCCTACCCCCTGATTGTGGACACCTGAATAAATCAGGATTACTGAAGGCCTCGACAGTCAGTTCAGGGAAAAATGGATCCTTCGAGAAACATGAAGCACAAACATGACATACCCATCATACACCTAATTTGGGGTGAAATGATTAAGACCCATATACGCTGGTATTTATGCCAGGTATCATGATGGATACTGCGGCTGGTGAAGCATGCAACACCCCCCCAACAGTCTAGAATATAATTCATTGGTGGCCACGCTTCACAGAACTGCTATCCAATCCCTTTCAGACCTTCTGGCAACAATTGAAAGGTTGAAAAGTACAGTTTTGTTTTCATAAAAATGTCTTAACATCCTCTCTGATGTAATGAGATTTTATATATGAACAAATATACACCTCAAATCTCAAGGCTCATCGTGCTATTATAAAGATAAACACTTCATCAGGACAATGGCCTCAGCAGTGACTAAGGAAGTGCAGTTTAAAAGAGCTGAACAAAGCAAGGTTTACCGATTTGAGAGAAAGTATCAAATTCTGCTCCTTGATGTTGCAAACCCATTACTTTGCCTACATCTTTTTAGCAGATAATCTTTTAAATGCGTCACTTTTGTGATCACAGAAAAATATATAAATACACATTTGTGCAAACTAGGGCTGTCGAAGTTAACACTATAATAGCGCGTTAACGCAAATTCATTTTAACGCCACTAATTTCTTTAACGCAACTTGCGATTTTTACTTAGTAGCGGGCTCAGTTATAAAGCTAGTGAAGTTAATGGAACATATGAAACTAGAAAAACTAAGGAATTCATTGGTACCAACCATGTCATACTAGCTTGTTGCGAAGGAGGTTAAACAACGCTACGAAGTTACGTTAAATTTCGGTGAGGAAAAACTGTCATTGTCATTTTCAAAGGGGTCCCTTGACGTCTGACCTCAAGATATGTGAATGAAAATGGGTTCTATGGGTACCCACGAGTCTCCCCTTTACAGACATGCCCACTTTATGCTAATCACATGCAGTTTGGGCAAGCCATTGTCAAGTCAGCACACTGACAGCTGTTGTTGCCTGTTGGGCTTGAGTTTGCCACGTTATGATTTGAGCATATTGTTTTTATGCTAAATGCAGTACCTGTGAGGGTTTCTCAAACATATTTGTAATTTTTTTGGGTTGTTAATTGATTTCCAGTATTAAATATATCCATATATTTGCATAAAGAAAGCATATTTGCCCACTCCCTTGTTGATAAGAGTATTAAATACTTGACTCCCTTTAAGATACATTTTGAACAGAAAACAATTTGCGATTAATCGCGATTAACTATGGACAATCATGCGATTAATCACGATTAAATATTTGAATCAATTGACCGCCCTAGTACAAACATGTCCTCTTCTTCTTCAGGTAATTCTTGACTAAATATAAACTGCTGTACAGACAATTCCTTTTCTGTCCCATTCTCTGCATTAAAATCCATAGGCCAGCTTGTGTTGGCATTCAAAAATAGGCTTAGTCCTTTGTGATCTACCTGTGCTCAAATTCCAGCAGCTTACTGCTTGAAAGCATTTGTAAAGCGAGTAGAATGATGAATGCATGCAAATAATAGCACAACTACCTACACAGTATGTGCAGTCAACCCCACACAACGAGCTGAATGTAATGCTCTCTGAAATGACACAAGACTCCGGTTCAAGAACACCGTGTTCCAAAATTGAAGCAACATGTCCAGGAGCAGGACTGAATAGCCGCTGGCCAAAAGTTATGGAGGAGAATGACTTTAATTTAAGGTTTAGGACTACAGTTTGGCAAGAGCCAGGCAATAAACAAGTTGTCTCTTGCTACTCAGGACTACAGCAAAGGAGGAATATGGGACACAGAAAAACCCAGTGTAAACAAACACTCAATGCCTTCTCCGTGACCACATTTCATTAAGATAGCACAACGAGTTCAGGCTACTGGCATGCAAACACAAAGAGTGTACATTCGGTGCTGAAAGCAGGCTGCCATCCATCGGCCTGGCTTAGGACAAAGCTTAAACCCAGAGTGATACGACGACATGCTGAGGTCATCCTGACATTCATTTTCATGAATTCCCTAATGGCCCACGCTCTAGATCCTCAGCTCTCCGGTGGCCGCAGCAAATTAATGCGTGAGGGCTCTCAGTGTCAGCGCATAAGAAAAGAAGCCGCTGCTGTCTAAAAGGCGGTGTGAGTTTCGGGTTTTGGTTTCACCAGGGGGAGACGCTGGGATAGGGAGCACAGAGAGGAGGTTGTTAGTTTTGCTCTGGGGACACAAACAGAAGGAAGGAACTGTTTCCCATACCAGTAATTTGGAGCCCTCCCAAACAAGACGGACTAGTCAGCAGTGAACCTATGTGCTATGTAAGCCAGTAAATCTCAGTGCTGTAGCCCTACATTTAAACACACATGGCTGTCACCCTCCACACTTGCTGCTCACTCATGGTATCGTAAAACAAACACAAGTCATCATTGTATGGAATCGAGCAGGTGGCGTGCAGCAAACCTGCTCTTGCCTGTCAGTCAAGTAGTTCAAGAAGGAGGGGGGGGGGGTGTATTACTCCTGCAAGTGTCTGTGTGTGCTGCTTGGTCTGTCTGCTTCATCATGGCTGCCATAGCCTAGTGGAGTCAAGTGGGGGGGAGCACAAACTTGCTCAAACAAGCACCGTTGCTAGCTAGCAGACCTAATAAAATGCCTTAGGCAACAGGCCAAGATAACAAGAGAAATATAGCTTGAAAAGAACTAGCTGCAGCCTCCTTGTTGGTGTGTATTCACATATTGCAGACACATGCCGTTTCAAATGTATAGGCCGCTGACATGCCAACTCTAATGTGATGGCGTGAGGCAGGATGTGTTACGAAAGGCAGAATCAGTATTGCACAAGTCTAGGGCTGTCCCGAATACCATTTTTTGGGCTTCGAAGCTTCGTTGAGAAATATTTAAAAGGTATATGAAGCTTCGCGGCACAGCGCAGCAGGCTGATATGTTCTTCTGTCTGTCTGTCTCCATTTCGGGACAGTGCCGCACTACTGTACACACATGCACTTCTATACGCAACAAACAGAGATATTGGTCTGAGAATAATTAATGTTGAATATGAATAATGTTGTCGGATTATTCCTTATTTCAAGGGCTATGTTGTGATTTATACTTTTTTACATACTTATACACATAAATATATATATATACGTATATAAAAAACAAAGCATTCAAATACTGATTTGGAGGTTGATTACCATGGCAATGGTTGAAGCTGCAAAGCATTCGGGTCAGCCCTACACAAGTCAGATATGTTATATATATATATATATAAGCAAACATATCTCTAAAAACTTCACAAGAATCAGACTAGCAAGACTGTCAAACTTTTCCTTTTTAACCATTAGGTTGACCCCGTTGGAACAACTTCCCCTTGTTTTTGGTTCGCTTTGGCCAGCCCCAGTTCAAGCCCCATATTTGACTAAGCTGTACAGCCATCCCATCAGCTGTTCTAAGTCCCTCCCTCTGATGGTTTCCGGCTAGTAACAGGCTACCCAATCATTAAGCTGGTTTCCACTGTGCCTGGGACAAAAACAAAAACTACTTGTTCATACTGTTCTTCCAGAACATTTGTATGGGGCTGGAAAATGAATTGTTCAATTTAGAGCTCCCTGAAAAGTGAAGTTGAGCAAACAAAGCAGCAGTGTAAAAAAGTAAACATGGTGACTTGGGAAAAACACACTTAGATAGTGTAAAAGTTCACAGTGAAAAGACTCAAGCTGTACCACTTAACAAACAGCTGTCACTTACAATATTTATAATAAACAACATACACCACATATTTTGCCTTGCAGACACTGAAGTACAGTGAGACACACACAGAGATCAGGTGGCCATTTTGATGTTGAAATTAACCAGCTAGACTACACAGCCAAGCTCAGCTCAGCCCAGCTCTACAAGGTAACATTTCAAGTGGCAAGATGCAATAACACAATAAGAAAACCCCTTTTAGTAGCATTTACAAAGCTAATAAAAGAGCCCTATACATGCTGCAACAACGTGTTTTTTTTTACCAGAGTAGAACAAAAGACAGCAGCAGTTGACGTTATGTAAACAAGCTTTCCTGTGTCAACGTGTAGAAAGGGACAATCTGACTTGACAGACAAAGAAACCTGAAATATGCCATAAGAAGGTGTTTACATATACAGTCTGTCATCTTGTTGGTGTGGCAACAAGATGACAGACATTCCTGGAAAAAGCAGTTAGTCAACGTTAGTCTCACTGTTGCCAGGCAATCTTCAAATATAGACATTAAAAAGGTAGCTAATGTTATAAAATATACACATAAAATGCTAAAAAAGGACATGAGAGAGAGCTGATTATCTACCACAGCTGTCTCGATAAGCGAGGACAGAAATAGCAGCTTGGCTTTGCTAGCTAAAAATGTTGTTTACACAAAAACACCAGTCATTCACAATGAGAGCTCTTTCTGCTGAAACCAAGACAAACAAGCAGCATTAAAACAAATAGCTCGTATATCACATTTCAGCATATATTAGGACATAGCTGACTAGACTAGACTGTTGTTTATGTTCAGAAAAGGATACAGTTTCACCACGTCGGTATCCATTCGCCTTTTACCCGGACTTGGAGACGACATTTTTCACCTATTTCCACCCGCAGTTTAAGTAAACCAGAAAGCTAGCCTCCCACCGAAACGCTAGACTAGTCCAGCAAAACGGTACTATCCGAAAGTTAACATTTGCGTTCAGCAGCAAATAACGTCTTCACGGTTCAATGTCTCTGTGTCTTCTAATGAGTAGCTGAGCTAACAGTTAGACCTCTCTGCTGTTCACTGTAGTGATGTGTTGGTCGAGAACGAGTTGGTTCAAAGAGCCGGCTCTTTTAAAGGGACTGTTTGTGAGAATCAGAATTGCTTGCGACACCTGTGGCCGTTAAGTCACCGAAAGTCAGCATCGGGCTTGCACTTGTGCTCGCTCTACATAGACATGAACGAGCATCGCTCAAAACAGTGAGGCGACACACGTCAGCTAAAACCACAATATCACTCTATATTTCACCTGCTTGGCAGTAATGTTAGCTGACCAGACGAAGGTCTCTCCATGAATCGGTGCTGATCCTAGTGTTGGCTTTTCCTGCTTCCGCCTCCCGAACAGGAACAGGGAAGACACCGGCACCCGGTTAGAGACTTTAACATTTCTCGCTGCGGAGCCCCGTCACTTCACAAGACACGGAAAACCTCTGTTGGTCTAGAGGAGCTTTCCACAGCTGCTACAGCTGCAGCAGATATTTCTGTACAAACATCCACTGTACATTCACTAGATATTCTCAGAGCTACGAAGTCTTCTGCAGTGTGGAGTTTGCGTGCATGCACGTGTAGAGGTGGAACGGCTCCTGTCCTAGAGCCGTCTTTTTTTTTTTCTTTACTTAATTCAAGGCAGAATGATAGGACGATCTTCTCCGCGCGGTCTACAGGTACAGAGCAGGAGGGTGAGGAGGAGAGAAAGAGAGAGAGGAGTGCGGTGTGCAAATAGCAGACAAGATGAGTGACAGTTGGACACAAAGCAATATGTAAAATTATGGTGTTCTGGAAATGATAAGGTTTAGTATAATTATATTGAATAATTTTAGTGATATAATGTGCACACATCCTAATCATAGATCAAAACAGCTAAAGCTAAATTTGGCTGAATTATAAAAAGGCAGAAGTGGTAAAACGAAGAGCCGTTTGGGAGCCGAAAGAGCCGGCTCTTCTTGGTGAGCTGAGCCAAATGATCTGGCTCACTAAAAAGAGCCGGAGTTCCCATCACTAGTTCACTGCCTCTCAGCATTCTGACAAGCTAGGGATCCCTCCGCGGACTACGTCATACACCTGCGACCATACGTCACCGCAAATGGCCGTCTTTGTAGTTTTATTTAGAACACCTTTGGTTTTGTGTCTTAAATGTGATTTTAAAGTGACATTTAACTCCAATTATCATTTTCTATTTAGGGATTTTAAAAAATGATATAAAAAAATCATGATATAGAAGAAACCTAATTATTAAAGGTCCCATATCGTGCACATTTTCAGGTTCATGTTTGTATATTGGGTTTATACTAGAACATGTTTACATGCTTTAATGTAAAAAAAACAACATTATTTTTCTCATACTGTCTGTCTGAATATGCCTGTATTCATGCTCTGTCTGAAACGCTCCGTTTTAGCGCATTTCAACGGAATAGCAACAGAATTGCTTTGCTAGGAAACAGCTTGGGCCCATGTTTATATCCTGTCAGCTGATGTCATTCACATATACACTGCAACAGGAAATAAACTGGGGCATATTTAGTATGTTTACATTTAAAACTGTGAAATGGTCTAAATATTGTAGATTTGTGACATCACAAATGGTCAGAAATCCTAACAGCTTGTTTCAAACAGTTTCTGAATACGGTCTGTGTGTATTTCTCCATGTATTGAGTGTTTTGATACTTTCACTGTATTTATATATCACTTTAACCTGCTTTATGATATAAAAGACATGAAAATCTCACTTTTTACAATATAGGACCTTTAAAACATTCTTCAGGGTTTTGAAGGTTGCCCTCACTGCTGTGGTACTGGCTCTGTCTTTGGTTTTTGCACATCTTCCATGTTCTCCACCACACCCAGGTGCTGGATAACCAGGATAAATAGCTCAAAAATGTCTGTCCACAGCTGACAATCCTTGGATTTAAATCAGCTCATTTAAATGGAATATACAGTATTACAGTATACAAATGAGACCCAATGAAAGAGAATGTTTTCAAGAGCACAACCATGGCTAAAAATATACTAATATTCCAAGGACAGCTGCATACCTGCCTTGATAACAGCAATATTTTCTTCTTCTCGTGTCCTCACTAATGATCCAGTGACACACCTGCATTTCAATAAAGTAAACATAAATGTCATTTGTATAAACCTGTGAATTCTAAGGAGCATAGTGTGTTTGTGTAACTGTCATCCCTCTAAGCCAAAGAGGTTAAGATGTTTACAGGAAACAAAATAGCTGCCAGTGAGTGAGTGCTGAAAGGCAGAATACAGCAGCAAATGCTAATCCCAAATCACATCTATGTGAAATCACAGAAAAACCTTTCACAAGTCAGTCACTGTGCAAGCTGCAACAATATATAGGTACTAAAATATTTGCAAGAGCCATATCTAAATGTATATATTTTCCTTATATTTACAATATAATCATTTCATTCATTTACTAATTCATCTTTTCTTTAATTGAAATGTCATACGAACAACATGCAAAGTGAAACAAACTTTCAGAAGAGCATTTTATTAAACGCTTTTTAGGAAACTACGAAGAAAAAAAAAGCACATGCAAGATAAGAGAGGACTGCATTTAGCAATAGGATGCACAGGAATCCTGAATCTAATTCAAAGCAGGTTTGAAAATTCATCATGGCACATGGTTGCTACCTGCCCCGCAGTACTCAGGATTGACAAAAACATTTCACTACTCGAAAAAAGGATTGTTCTTTTCAAAAGAGAACTCATATCCATGTTACTTTTCAAGCACAATGGTACACAAAAATGACTTCCTCACAGTTTTGTTTTTACTTTATCTGAGGTTTAAAAACTGACCGCTCCCTCAAATGACTCAACATACATTGAAGGTAAACATTGCCTTTCCAGTGTCAAGAGCCATTTGGCCCTTTCTCACGATAAGGGATTTCCTGTCTCTTGTGTTCTGCAGAAATCCAGACCGTCATGATGTCACGAAGGACTACCGAAGCAGACTTCATGTGAGGTTAATCGTAAAAATGCCTTGTTTGTGGCCAATTTATATGCTGAGATGTGTTCTATTACTTATGTATACACATGATACAAGGCCTATAGAGGCTCCAATGTCTGCACATCCCAGTTTATCAGAATTCAAAGGTTTTAAAACCACACAGGCATCCTTCACATATTTCACTGTTCACAGAGAAGACACTCATTCCTTTGCCTAAAAGACACAATCAACTCCCTTTCCCCCTCCTGAAACACTTTGACTGTAAACACGACTTTAAGGGATGGCATACATCGATATGATATGACACTCCTGTCATCGGTACTATGGACTCTGTACCACAAAAAAAGAGGGCAGGTCAGTTCATCAATTCAGTGTTGCGATGCTGTTTTGGATGGAAACAGTCTACTGAGACGGAGAGGATACCTGCCACTGACGAAATATAGCAAACACCCTTTTAGACTTGTCACGAGGGCCCTGGGAAAAAAAGACAGAATAGAGAAATGTCAGATATTGTTTAAATTAAAGCTACATAGCTAAGTGGTAATAGTGTCATAAAAAACAGAAATGATTAGCATGAAGTCCATGCATGTATTGTTATGCATCATCTTGCCTGTCCTGGACTGCCTCCTGCTGTGCTGGAGTTCTTCTTCATGGGCATGAGGAGGTCGAGAGCAGCCTTCCAGCCCTGCTGATGAAGCGCCGATCCTCCGTCCAAACGGGGGATCGCCCCTGGATCCACATTCTCCTTTCCCACAGAGATCCAGGGACACCAATCTCTGTGCTGAGCGAGGGGGTCGAATGCGTTCCTGTGCAGGAGTCCATCCTGGAAAAGTAGGTAGAGGGTAAAAAATACTGGATACAAAGTGATTTTTTTTTCACTCAAAATTGAGATTAGAATTTTGTCTCATGATTCTTAGGAAAACAATGTTTAGATAAAGATACAGCATCTGTGATCTCCTTGTGCCTTTGAGAGCTTGTCACGTAGTATGTTGATAATATTATGTGATGACATTTCAAGTGTTTGCATAAATGTATAGTGTTAACCTGCTGTGCTATGACAAAACTCTGCTTGCAAACTAGGAGCTTTTGACGGTAATCATCGTACTGGAATAAATTCCGCCCCCTGTACCTGTGTACAATTCTTCTTCATCATCATTATCCTCATCAGTGTCATTTGCTGATGCTACATATAAAGAAACTAGGAGCACCAACTTCGATGCAACAGATCTCCTTGCTAATGTAAATGTAGCAAAATCTGCCATGCAAGAAGGGATTACATAGAGATAAATAATGAAAACGTGATGAATTGTGCAGCCCTATCTTGAATACTTTTCTCAAAATATTGCCTTAAAAAGGACCAATATGTAATATATGTACTGTAATAAATCATAAAATGATCATGATATGTCATCAGAGATTAAGGAACAGCCAAATTTGGAGCCATGGAAGCAAGCAAACAAACTGGATCAAGAGAGATAACAGAACAATAGATTCTACCCGACCATAAAAGCCTCGGCACATCTCTCTGTGGTCCGTGTGCAGCTGGGTTATCAAGTCAGCGAGTATGAGACACACAGCCGGTGAAGTGATTCCAACTACTGCTGGCCAGAGGCTAACACGGTTTTGTTTAGAAGGTAACCCTCAAATTGCGAAAACGTGTGCTAACTGCTGTTAGTCACACCGGAGGAGCGGACGGGCTACGGCTCCAATTTGGACTGCCGTTTACCCATTTTAAACGCTAGCTGTCAGTCCTACATATTGCTTCTTTAATGACCAGGCAGCACTGTATTATAAGTTACGAATGTGAACTTCCGCACATGGAGCCTTGTGCCATAATAAAACTACAAAAAAACAAGTTGTGAAATCAGCGGGTAATGTTAGTTCTTACAGGACCACCGACTGTTGAGAGGCACAGGCGTTTAGGAGATTGATACAGGCTGGCAGTGCCGTCAGCTCCAGAGTTGTCCCCCTGTCCTTTACCACGAGTTGCAGCCCTTTTACCCCGTGGTAAAGGATTCTGCAGCTCTTCACTAGGGCTTGGGGAGTCTCGGCTTCGGGCACGCAAAGACACGGGGGAGGAGGTTCCCTCACTCTGCAACACAAACCAGAGAATGGTAAAAAAAAAAAAAAAAAGCAGCCCGGTACATTTCACATGGAGTAAAAATATAAGCCAAGCTTATTTAGCTGGTCACTTCATCTGCTTAAAGCATGCCTGATCAGAGCGAGTGGAGTCCTGGCTCCTCAGCTTCATGCGACATGGAGTTGTAGGGGTGGATGAGGCAGAAGCAGGCTGGTCCCCCGGGCCCTCCTGCGTGGCCGCTGAGGCAGGAGCTGCTGCTTGAGGAGAGGGGCCTACAGTGTTTGGTGAGGCGTCTCCGTCGCCTCCCGTTACCTCCATCTGGTGGAAGTTCCACAAGCCCACCTTGCGCATGCAGTACGAGCAGGTGAGGATGGGCAGGTTCATGGCGTGCAGAGTTGGGCTAAGATGGAGAAATTCAAGGCTCAGACATTTTTGATCAGGTGGACGAGTCATTGTATTTTCGTCCATGCAGCTAGTACATCATTTAGGATTCATTTGACGCTGGAAATTTGCTGTGTGCTCACTCTAGTTTAAGACAATATCAATGTGTGTACTAGAAAATGTATTGTGTTAGTGTGAAGTGTATTGAAGAGTCAAGCACAACAAAAGGGGAGTTTCATCTCACCTTGCAGCCCAGCCACAGAGAGAAACAACGCACGCAGCCACCTGGACAGCCAAAGGCTCAGAACACGGAGAACCTCCCTTTCTTTTTTGTTCGTCCTCGATCAGCTGTAGTACAACACTGATAACGTCCTCAGTCAAAGACTGCAAGGAAAACAGTGGACGTTAATTACATGTGAACAACCTGAAAATGCTACTATAGTTGAATACATCTACACGGGAAGTTCACATTTGTCTACAATTAATTTGACTGTCCTTTCCATAATCTCCTGGAAGCATTTTAAAAGACTCTTCTCCTGCCTCACCATAGACTTCAGCTGCTCCGGCTTCATGGCGGGCAGCTGCTGTTCAAGGAGACAGGTGCTCTGGAAGCGCTCTAAGAAGGCAGCGAGAAGCGCTGATGGTTCACAGGCGGGAACTAGCCAGAACCGCTCTGAAATTACATCGACATTCACCTTAATCCATCATGTGGACAACTAAGGGTTAATTCAGCTGAAATTACATGTGTTATAGATTGTTTTGTTAGTATACACGTGCAATACACAATGATTGCTCCTACCTGGGCATGGAAAATCAGGCCAAGGGCAAAACTTCTCGTGCTGTGTCTGAAGCTGCCTCGATATCTCCGCAATGCGGGTTCCATCTATTAAAGAAAGAAAGGAGAGTCGCTTGACCTTTAATTTTTTTGGCAGACTGGCAACATCAGCCCAACCTTGCCAAAATAAAATGTGCCCTTGTCTTTTTTCTGTAAAGTTTTGCTCACATTTTGCAAAGTCTAGAGTTGGTTGTAGTGTTGCACAGAGGAACACGTGGCAGCTGGAGCACTTGAGCATATCGCAGCCGACGTTGATCCAGCCGTATCGGGCGCACATTAGTGGGGACAGTGTGCGGGGTTTGCCGGCCCATTTCAAACAGTGCTACGCTAAGGAACATTTTCACTCAGACACAAAACAAATATTGTCACATAAAGTAGATATACATTTCTCACATTGTGAAATATCAACAAACACATGAAAATTATAGATCAACAAGTGCTTCATTACATTAGTGATCTCTAAGTTAAAAAACTGGATGCCCCATAATGGGTCTACATTATTCATGATTATATTATGCAGTATATACATGAAGTATATTGCGCTGTTTGTTGTGTGTAGAGGTGTGTGTGTGTACAGTAGTCCCCTGGGCGCTTCACAGCAGCCCACTGCTCCTAAATGCTTAGGATGGGTTAAATGCAGTAGTCAAATTTCATGCATGTACCTGTATGTATATGACGAATATAATAATAAAGTTTTAAGTCTTTTAGTGTGGCAGCAGCACTGTCCCGGGCACTGAAACAGGGGGAGATGGAGACAGACACACAGAAAAATGTCAGCCTGCATCGAAGCTTCGAAGCCCAGACAATGGTATTCGGGACCAGCCCTAACTGGGTCAAAAGGTCAAAGGATATTGAATAGGTTTCCACTCTTGAGAAAAAGGCTTCTTTGTTCGTCGCCTCACAAGGTGCTTGAGTGTTGCTTTTTAATTCCAAATCTTTCAGATTTCCTTGTCCACTGAAAAAATCCACATAAAGAAGAGAAAAAACAGATAATTCAGTTTCCACATGCTTTGCTTCTTATCTGAATGATTTAAAGAAAAAACAAAAAAACATGCCATAATTAAATGTATGTGTACTGTACATTGCAAGATTCCCCTAATTTCTCCAAATAAACTTCCCCAGCTACAGAAGAATGCTTGCTTGCAGGCCTACCACAGCAAACTAACAGTAACATGCAGTTATGCAACATGAATGAAACAGCTCCATTTCTTTTTTACCAAGATCTTATCTGTTATATTAATGCACAGTAGGAAGTCAAACCAAATTTCCCTGTCCACTGAAATCCACATAAAGAGAAAAAACAGATATTCAGTTTCGACAAGCTTGCTTCTTATCTGAATGATTTAAAAAAAAAAAAAAAAAAACATGCCATAATTAAATGTATGTGTACTGTACGTTGCAAGATATCCCTAATTTCTCCTGATAAACTTTCCCAGCTACAGAGGAATGCTTGCTTGCAGGCCTACCACAGCAAACTAGCAGTAACATGCAGTTATGCAACATGAATGAAACAGCTGCATTTTTTTTTACCACGATCTTAACTGTTATAGATAGATAGATAGATAGATAGATAGATAGATAGATAGATAGATAGATAGATAGTTAGTAACTTTATTGATCCCGAGGGAAATTCAAGAATAACAACAATTCTGACAATGTAATCAATGAATATGAAATCCTTTGTCCCCCGAGCCATCAAACTGTACAACACCTCTCTAGGGAGGGGGGGACAAAGGAGGACGGTCTGCAGGACAGATAATAATGCATACAGTGCACATTCATAGACTCAGCTACTGGGGTTACCCTGCAATATACTCATTTTTAACAGTCTCTTCTGCACTATATTCACTTTTTAATAGTTGGGACAGGACTAAAAGGACCTAAAACTGTTAAAACTGAATATAGTGCAGGGTAACAGCTGTGATACACGACTAGTAGGAAGTCAAACAAAATGTATTTAACCTGGCCTTGATGGCAGCAAGTAGACAATACTCCAGAAATGAATAGCAAACTAATAGAGTACCATGTTACAGTAAAACTTTAGGTCCCCACCCCCTCATATCTGTACAGTGCACAATGACGACCATAACAAATCTGTCCGGTAGATGCACAAAATAAAAGAGGAGAATAACAATGCATACTCCAGTTTCTGGCCTACAAGCTCCCACATCTGTGGAGACTAGCAGTAAAATGCAGTTATGCAACATGAATAAAACAGCTCCATTTATTTTTTTTACCAAGATCTTATCTGTTATATTAATGCACAGTAGGAAGTCAAACCAGATGTATGCAACCTGGCCTTGATGGCAGCAAGTAGACAATACAACAGAAATTAATAACAAACTAGAAATATAAGAAATGCAGGTGTCAAAGCAGCAACATCAGCCAACAGAGTGAAACACAGGAGAGGTAAAGTTCCACAAAAATTATAAAAACAATAATAGAGATATAAAAGTCAGTGGGTGAACATAGTGTGTGCAGTCTGTCAATAAATAAATGTAGTATGTACATATGTGCAGCTCCAGAGGACTGCTTGCTTGCAGGCCTACCACAGCAAACTAGCAGTAAACATGCAGTTATGCAACATGAATGAAACAGCTCTATTTTGTTTTTTACCAAGATCTTATCTGTTATATTAACGCACAATAGAAAGTCAAACCAAATGTATTTAACCTGGCCTTGATGGCAACAAGTACACAACACTCCAGAAATGAATAGCAAACTAATAGAAAAAAATAATAATTCAGTTTCCACATGCTTTGCTTCTTATCTGAATGATTTATAAAAAAAAACAAAAAAAAAAAAAACATGCCATAATTAAATGTATGTGTACTGTACGTTGCAAGATTCCCCTAATTTCTCCTAATAAACTCTCCCAGCTACAGAGACATGCTTGCTGCAGGCCTACCACTTAAAGTAGCAGTAACATGCAGTTATGCAACACTTTTTACCAATATTTGATCTGTTATATTAATGCAAACCAAGTCAAACCAAATGTGTTGAACCTGGCCTTGATGGCAGCAAGTAGACAATACAACAGAAATGACTAGCAAACTAATAGAGCACCATGTTACAGTCAAACTTTCAGTCCCCACCCCCTTTTTATCTGTACAGTGCATGGCAGAGATAGCACAATGACGACCAGAACAAATCTGTCCCGTAGATGGACTAAATAAAAGAGGAGAACAACAATGCAAACTCCTGTTCCTGGCCTACATGCTGCCACATCTGTGCAGACATGTCCTTCTTCATAGCACACCGAGAGCAGGCGGCTAAAGTAGCACACAGCTTCCAGGCTAAGTGGCTAACTAAATTAGCTAACTTGCTCTTCGGCCCCTTTAAATCAAACAAATAGCGCGCAATTATTCAAACCAATGGTCACCTGTTGGCTCCGTTATCTGGTGAAGACACTCCTGCGTTCAGAAGTTCACGGACTTTCTCCGGAGAAGCGAAAGAAGACTTTTGTTGATTAGTGTTGCCGAGACGATCCCCACGACTGCCGCCGAGAGTCGCCATGTTCGGCTCTGTGGAGTGGTCCCCCCCGGAACATAAAACCCTGAAACACAATCGTTCCGCTTTGTGTGTGAAGACCCCAAAACCACCACAGCACATGACTCTGGGCTCACTGAACATGCCTGACAAATAATAATAAACAATAATAATAATAATATATGTATATTAATTCAGTGACTTTAATATTACAATTCAAGACTGTGACAATAGATAGATAGATAGATAGATAGATAGATAGATAGATAGATAGATAGATACAATAAGATAAGATAAGATAAGATAAGATAAGATAAGATAAGATGAACCTTTATTAATCACCAGGATGAAATTCAGGTGTCAAAGCAGCAAAGCGCAGATACAAAGGTACAGGTGTACAAAAAGATTATAAAACAATAATTGGAATTACAGAATATACACAGTGAATATACATAGTGAATGGAAAGAGCTGCAACAAGTCATAGTTGACTGCTGTACTTGCTGACCAGCCCTCACGTCTCTCTGTCTCTTCCATTACAGTTTTACAAAGAACATCCAGTAATCCACCTTTTTTTGTACATAGTGTTTATTAATTTCTGACCTATTTATTTACCTATGCTGTTTTTAGCCATTTTCTCATGTCTTGTCATGGCATACTGTATGTTTGTCATACTGTACTGTATCTGTGCTGTTTGTGTCGCTTGTGTGGACTGTGTTTTTATACTCTTGCTGCTGCCTCTTGGCCAGGTCATCATTGTAAATGAGTATTGGTTCTCAATTGATTTTACCTGGTGAAATAAAGGTCAAATAAATAAATAAATAGCGTGTACTGTCCGTCAATAAAAAAATGTAGTGTACAATGAATAGATGTAATATGTGCAGTCTATAAAATGGTATATGGGATGTAGTGTAAAGTAAGTTTAAAGTTTAAAGTGCACCAGTGGTTAAGAGTAGTTGCAGGTTAGTGCAGATAGTCCAGATAGTCCAGATAGTGCAGTTTTCATATGGGGGTCAGCCTTGGTTCTGGAGGCTGATGGCTACCTGCAAGAAGGACTGACCCAGGCGCCTTGTGTTGTACCGAGGGGGGATGAGTCTGTGGCTGAAGGTGCTCCTCATCTTGACTAGCTCATCATGGAGGGGTGGGAGGGGTTCTCCAGGATAGCGTCCAGCTTCCTCCTCATCCTTGCCTCTGCCACCACCTCCAGATCGTCCAGTTCGGATCCAACTACAGAGCTAGCCTTCCTCACCAGCCTGTAAGTTTGTTGGCATCCCTTGTGTTGGTGTTACCCCTACCCCCAACATGCCACAGCAAAAAAGAGTACACTGGCTACTACAGACTGGGAAAACATCTGCAGCAGCCTATTGCACACGTTGAAGGACAGTTTGCTCTGTCCCTTCCTGTAGAGGGCCTCGGTGTTGTCGGTCCAGTCCAGTTTATTGTTTATGTGTACTCCCAGGAACTTGTAGGTGTCCACCACCAATAGATAGATAGATAGATAGATAGATAGATAGATAGTAACTTTATTGATACTAAGGGAAATTCAAGAATAACAACAATTCTGACAATGTAATCATTGCATAGGCTACAACATATCTAATAAAGAAATGTGACAGTAAGTAAACTATATAATGTGAAAATGATGATAATAATAAAATAAAATAAAATTACAGGGGACTTTTGAAGAAGCAAACTATAAGAAATACATTCACCTATTAAAGGATATTTAGCAAGACACATCCTGGGCAATGACTGATGCAACTTTATATGTTATAACAAAAAGGGGATCTTCAAAGTTTATCAATAGTTTTATGGCTTTCATGTTTTTTTTAATTACAAATTTCAATGATTTGACAAAGTATTTTATTTGATTAATAAATACAATGGACTTTCTGTTTTTCCACTAGCATATATGGATATGATGCTTTCCCCATTAGAATTAGTGCATTAATTACTTCACTGTCAACATCATTTGGATTTTTCAGGAGTTCTGTATCTATGTCCTTTATGAGAATTTATCAAATTTATCACAACAGAAAATGTGGTGAAAATGCTTTAAAATTAGCTAATTTCTTTAAGGTTTTGATTTTTTTTTTCATTTGACAAAATTATTAAATTTAATGTTTTTTTTTTCCCTTTACACCGTGAGCTACCTTACTTTATTTTTATGCACATTTAGTAGTCCATTTTGATATATATTTCATAGCAAGTAGATGAAATAGGCTACCTCACTTTAAAACACTTTTAATACACTGGTAGCCTACAATGGAGGAATTAAATTATTTGGACCCTTTAAGTAAACGTTGTATCATTATGTTAAAATAATTAGACAAGTAAAAGTCCTGCATTCAAAGTCTTTAAAAGAAGTACAGAAGTATTGTCATCACATCCTCATTGGCAGCGTGTTGAGAACCAGCTCATGGCTCAGTCTCCTAATTCCTCCTCCCTTCACTCTCCCCTGCCGTCACGACCACATTGCCTGCCTTCACCTCAACCGAGTACATTCTGTAACTCCAACCTTCCTAATGACAAAAATGACAAAAAGAGATAACAGCTCTCTCCTGGCTGGGCTGATGAGACCGGCTCATTTTCTGGTCATCATGTCCCTATTCCTGTTTTGTAATAAGAAGAGTGAACAAAATGTATTCAACTAAATCTGCAGATTCACCAAATTTTATATCAGTTACTTGTCAGCTACAATCTGTCTTCACCTAAACTTTAAGGTCCCATATGGTGCTCATTTTCAGGTTCATACTTGTATTTTACGTTTCTACTAGAACATGTTTACATGCTGTAATGTTAAAAAAACAACTTTATTTTCCTCATACTGTCGGCTTGAATATACCTGTATTCACCCTCTGTCTGAAACGCTCCGTTTTAGTGCATTTCAACGGAATTGCAACGGAATTGCAACATAATTGCGTTGCCTGGCAACAGTTTGGGTCCATGTTTACTTCCTGTCAGCTGATGTCATTAACATACACTGCAACCAGGAATTAACTGGGACACGTTTAGAATGTTTACGTTTAAAACTGTGAAATGGTTTAAATATTGTAGATTTGTAACATCACAAATGGACAGAAATTCTAACGGCTTGTTTCAAATGCACAATTTCTGAATGCGGGCTGTGTGTGTTTTTCCGTATATTGAGCGCTTTCGATACTTTCATATATATATATATATATGTATATATATATAATATGTATATATATATTATTATATATATATATTTTTTAATATTTATATATATATATGTATATATATAATATGTATATATATATATTATTATTATATTATTATTATTATATATATATATTAATATTTATATATATATATATTATTATATATATATATATTTTAATATTTATATATATATGTATATATATAATATGTATATATATATTATTATATTATTATTATTATTATTATATATATATATATATATATATATATGACAGGGACCTCCTGAGGTTAAATAGAATATATATTTGTATTTATTTTGTATGATGAGCTAGTCAAGATGAGGAGCACCTTCAGCCACAGACTCATCCCCCCTCGGTACAACACAAGGCGCCTGGGTCAGTCCTTCTTGCAGGTAGCCATCAGGCTCCAGAACCAAGGCTGACCCCCATATGAAAACTGCACTATCTGGACTATCTGGACTATCTGCACTAACCTGCAACTACTCTTAACCACTGGTGCACTTTAAACTTTAAACTTACTTTACACTAGGTCCCTGTCATATATATATATATATATATATATATACATATATATATATATATACATATATATATATGTATATATATATATATATTGTATTTTATTTATGAAAACTGCACTATCTGGACTATCTGGACTATCTGCACTAACCTGCAACTACTCTTAACCACTGGTGCACTTTAAACTTTAAACTTACTTTACACTAGGTCCCTGTCATATATATATATATATATATATACATATATATATATGTATATATATATATATATTGTATTTAACCTCAGGAGGTCCCTGTCATATATATATATATATTGTATTTAACCTCAGGAGGTCCCTGGACTGCAATTGAACCATATTAGACTGTTGTTGTTTTAGAGGCCCCGCCCATCTCTGATGACGCCACGTCCTAATAACGAGCCCTCTGATTGGTCAAGCGTCTCTCCAACATTTGTGAATGGCTTCCTACTGACTTCAGATGTGAAATGATTTATAATGTTTTATCAGCACTTTAGCAGATGTTGTTGTTTTTATTACATGTGACTGGATTGTAACTGGGTGGAGAAACACCATGTCTGACACTGAAGGAGGTCGCAGTCCAGACCAGCTGAACAGATTCATGAAGCTGACACACAGGCCGCCGCACGGTGAGACGCTAGCAGGTCGGTCCACAACACTAGCACCACACATGCTAACCACAGGCTTTTCACTTCATACTGACAGTCTAATACACACACTGTGTGATCCGGATCAGCTGCTACACACACTATGTCAACTCAGCATGTTAATAATGTCAACAATGTCCTTTAACTGGTGACATTGATAGTAACATTGAAGTTAGCAGCATGCAGCTACTCTGCCTGTTTGTCATGTAATAGCTTGTTAGCCACCTTACAGACCTGCAAACACCTTAATGCTCATTTCACAGCTGTGTTTTTAGGAGATGTTTCAGCCTTTTATATACATGTTAGATATAATAAAAGACTCAAAATGAGTCAATGCTTCCTGTCTTTCTTCACACTTGATGGATCATGTATGAGTGCTATGATCTGGAGAACATAATCAGCAATACTACACAACACAGCCCTGAATCTCCTAAAAACACAGCTGTAAAATGAGCATTAAGGTGTTTGCAGGTCTGTAAAACCTAATCAATGATCGAGGAATGGTTATTATAGTGTTTCACCTTTTGTTTCAGGGCTGTGTTGTGTACTGTGTACCAAGTATTGCTGATTATGTTCTCCAGACCATAACACTCATACATGATCCAGCATGTGTGGAGAAAGACAGGAAGCATTGACTCATTTTGAGTCTTTTCTTTCTTTCTAACATTTATATAAAAGGCTGTTAGTATTAGATTTAAATGTTGTGGTCAGGGTATGAAATTAGCACCTGCCAGATACAGGGTAAATGTTGGCTGTGGCAGGTAAAAATGTCAGGCCACCTGCAATGATGGCAGATTACTTATATTAAGAAATATTCTTTTTAAAAATCAATTCCTAAATTACACATTAATGCTAATTTTGAAGCTGTGTTTTTAGGAGATTCAAGACTGTGTTGTGTACTGTGTGTACCAAGTATTGCTAATGATTTTCTCCAGATCATAGCACTCATACATGATCCATCATGTGTGGAGAAAGACAGGAAGCATTGACTCATTTTTGAGTCTTTTATTTCTTTAGGCTTGACACACGATCATTGATTAGGTTTTACAGACCTGCAAACACCTTAATGCTCATTTTACAGCTGTGTTTTTAAGGAGTTTCAGGGCTGTGTTGTGTACTGTGTACCAAGTATTGCTGATTATGTTCTCCAGACCATAACACTCATACATGATCCAGCATGTGTGGAGAAAGACAGGAAGCATTGACTCATTTTAATATAAGATAAGATAAGATATTCCTTTACTAGTCCCGCAGTGAAGGGAAATTTGCAGTGTACAGCAGCAAAGGGGATAGTGCAAAAAACAAGATGCATCAGCTAACACAGTAAAAAAAAAAAGAGCTAAACAAAGTGTAACAAAATATGAACCATGCAAATAGAAGGAAGTATAAAAATAGGAGCAGTATCTACAGTATTGACAATAAACAGACTATTAACAAAATTGCACAAGTGGAAAATGATATTGCACAGTGAGAATGAATGAATGAATGAAATTCCACCTGAACATATCAGGTTATTGTCAGTTTTTTGGTGTGTAAGTGGTCTACTGGGAGCAGTGCTGGTTGTGGAGTCTGACAGCTGCAGGAAGCTTTTGAGTCTTTTGAGTCTTTTATTTCTAACATTTATATAAACGGCTGCTAGTATTAGATTTATGTGTTGTGGTACATCTTTAGTACAGATCCTGGTCATCTTTTTTTTTGCAGGTCACAGATACAGTTGGCAAGGCCAGTCACACTGGGGCCCAGCAATGTGTAGTACACAGTCCAACTCAGGTCCCTGATATTGACATGCTGCTGCAAAAGATAGGCAATGACCTAGATGACTGACCATAGATAGACAGCTGCAAAGAAACGTTTGCTTTTCTGTGACATCATTCACTTTCAGAGCTAACCAGTTACCATGCTAAATAGTTTAATGAGCCCTAATTGGTCTCATATTTTATTAAAATGCCCTGACATTAAAGAAACCTAAGGCCATTTCCTGTAAAGACCCAAACTCTTGCTGTGAGATATTATTGAAAGTTTTTAGTGTTTTTTTTATTATAGCTCAGTGGAAAAAACTAGTTGTACAGACTTCACTAAGATATACCGTATGGCCTAAAGAAAGAGCCTTTTTTCCCACAACGTGCTGGTCTTTTGTTCATGTTCCAGGCATGTTTGTAGAGGGTTGGGCTTGTCAGAAGTGAATGTAACACGAACATCATGTGTAGCTTTCTGAACACACTTTACCTGGTTATTTGGAAGGGTTGATAACATTAAGCTCTTTTTCCTCATGCATGCACTTGTTGTAGGTCTTTTGGACAATTTTGCACATGCCAATTAAATGTAATGTAATGATGGAAGCACCTGGACTGAAGTGTGCCAGTAAATCGTGGTCTGCTACGCGAGAGACAATAATATAAAAACTTGCTAACTTGCGTTGTGTTACTGGTATTAGATTTGTATCAGTGTGGATGTTTGATCATGCCACCGCTCTACATTCCTCTTGCTTTGTCTCTGTTCCCAGTCCATTACAAACCTGATTATTAAAAATACAATGCTTGGCTGAAACATCAGCGCTGAGTCATAGGTAGGCCTCGGTTCTATTCATAGTACATTAAACAGAGGTACATTATTAGATTTGTACTAATGTTGCTCTGCATTCTGTCACCATGCGCCTGTTGATAGAAACCTTGCTAATCCCTCTGGCAAAACATCTCAGTATCTCACATGGTGATGTTTTGTTCTCTGCTTTATTTGCATAGCTTTCCTTGTAAGGGGAAACTGTGAACCTCGCAGATAATGCTGTGAATGTCTGATTCTGTATTTTAACTACAGCGCCGTATGATATGAATAGATGTCTTTCTCTGTCAGCTTTAGTGTCATTTAATTTGGACGGCACTACATAAGCCGTATATTCAGTAAAATGAGGAGGACACGCCTACTGCTTAAAGTATCATTGAATGTTTTACGGCTTATTTCATCAAAGCAGATGAATCCCAACTTAATACAACTGGGTGTGAACACAGGATGTTTCGGAAAAGCCCTAGCTTTTTGTGCAGATGTTTATCATATCTAGTATATCTCTGATCATGCTCCCACCTCTCCTCACACTATGAATATTCGTTCCTCCACCCTCCAGCTCATCGTATGCCCCCCGCCCGCAGTGGGCATCGCTGCGTCGCTGACAACACTAACCTGTACGTGTTTGGAGGGTACAACCCTGACTACGACGAGTCGGGAGGCTCAGAGAACGAAGACTATCCGCTCTTTAGGGAGCTTTGGAGGTACCACTTTGCCACTGGCTGCTGGCAGCAGATTCGAACAGAGGGCTACATGCCCACAGAGCTGGCGTCTATGTCAGGTAGGAAACATTCTATATCTAATAGTTTTGAACATTTTAATGAGTATTTTAAACACAAAACCAAATCCAGTTTTCTGTTTCTTCAGCTGTTTTGCACGGCAACAATCTCCTGGTGTTTGGCGGCACCGGGATCCCCTTCGGTGAAAATAATGGCAATGACGTACATGTTTGTAACGTGAAGTACAAGCGGTGGTCACTGCTCAACTGTCGGGGGAAGAAGCCCAACAGAATCTACGGACAGGTAACCTCATTCAGTCGTTTGATTGCTCTCTGGGTCAAATTCGCCTGCGGATATACAAACTTTTTAAACTCTGACTTCATTGGAGCTGCTTCTTGACTAGTTTGTTACTTCATATCTTTGCTCCGTCAGGCAATGGTCATTATAAACGGCTTCTTGTACGTGTTTGGAGGGACGACGGGTTACATCTACAGCACAGACCTGCACAGGCTGGACCTGACCACCAGGGAGTGGATCCACCTCAAGCCCAACAATCCTCCTGACGACCTGCCTGAGGAACGGTACGCCTTTTATGACGCCTGAATGTGCTACAGGATCAAACCAAGCAAAGGATCTCTTCAGTGAGGTTAAACTCTGTGCTATTGTGTGTGTGTGTGTGTGTGTGTGTGTGTGTCACAGGTACAGGCATGAAATAGCACATGACGGACAGAGGATCTACATTCTGGGAGGAGGAACTTCCTGGACGTCTTACCCTCTGGACAAGGTACTACACCACTAAGGGTATACTCACCAAATTCAAAAATGTTTATTACAGTTTATGTAACAGTTTTTGTTCTGTACACAAGCCAAATCCATCTTAATCGCTGCACTAAACACCCAGACTCACAGTAAATATTGTGTCTTCATAATAGATACATGCTTACAATCTGGAGACCAATTCCTGGGAGGAGATTACAACTAAACCTCATGACAAAATAGGTCTGTATTCTGCACTGCACTATGAATTTAAGCCTGTTTCGCTGTCTTTCACACTACGCTAAAACGTCTGTGCTTTTGACAGGGTATCCTGCTCCTAGGAGATGCCATAGCTGTGTACAAATACGAAATGGTGAGACTTTCTGATAATGCTG